>NC_056730.1:833825767-833845767 GCF_019279795.1 Protopterus annectens | reverse complement strand
ATTAGCTATTTCTTCTGTCAATCCAGTCAATGTCTCAGTGTATGGGATGCCCTGTTCTGAAGCGTTTGCTGCTCCATGAGTATGTGGGAATATGGAGGCAGCACAACCACAGAGTTTGTCAGCGTCAGAAGTGATTAATCATGCTGTGGTGAGACCAAAAACTCATCTGGGGAACATGCAACAGGTCTTTTCTCTGCCTCTTTCAATTCGAATGAAACAGAAGCAATCCTAGGGCTCTCCCGTCCATTGAGGGAGGTTGAAACGAAGACCAGACGATCGAGGAAACAACAATATAATAAAGAAGATGTGGGACAGAATGGACAGAGTTTAATTTGGAATATCTCTAAGAGGTATTTATCTGATGGTGAAATTAATGTTCTGAATAAGGGATTGTCTTTTATTCCAGCCGCATATGCTAATATTGCAGATACTTTGATTGATTTTAAACTTGCTCTGTGAAATATTCAATTGAAATTGTTTTTTAACAATGGGCAGGAGCTTGATAATATTACTAATACTGAATGTGTGTTAAGGGATGGAATATTTAAGAAACCTGGTTCCTTCAACACATTATTTAATTCTACTCTTGATGTTTTTTATAAGATTTGTGAATCTGAAATGTATGATTATTTTGATGGCAAGGTACATAAATGTTTTGGTAAAGGTTTTGATAATCTCACCAATGCTGAAAAATCAGCCCTGTCTTCATTGGAACAAGATGATAGTATTGTCATTAAAGCCGCAGATAAAGGTGGGCAGATAATTGTAATGGATAGGGACTTTTATCTTGCCTCCATCACTGAAATGTTACACAATGCTGTTGTTTACAGACAAATTACCTTAGGTGAAGTTAGTAATATTTGTGATGATGTAACTAATGTTCTATTGAAATTAGTGGATGACAAAATTATATCGAAAGAATCGTTTGCCTATTTTATTGTTGAAAAACCATTAATTCCAACATTACAAGGGCTTCCAAAGGTCCATAATGATCATTTAAAACCTCCATTTAGGCCTATTGTAATAGGGGGTGGGTGGCTCACCGAGCCACTCTCCATTTATGTGTAGAAACAGCTTAGACCTATTTTGGATATGTATCAATTCACATTGAGGGACACCAAACAAGATTTATTTTGTTTTGCTGAAAGCTATGGGACATCTTTGAATGGACACATTATGGCTACATATGATTTGACTTCACTTTTTACTGTCATTCCCAACACACAGGGTATTTTGATGGTTAAAAGTTTTTTGAAGCATCACAGTTCATATTCAATAGCTCATATAGAGTTGATTTGCAGTTTGCTGCATATGATTCTACACAATAATGTGTTTTTATTTAATGGTAGGTGCTACCATCAGTTGTTGGGGTTAGCTATGGGCACACAATGTGCCAATAGCTATGCCAACATGGTTATGGCAGAATGGGAAACCCAGCGCATGCTTTCCCATCCCCTAGCGGCAACATTTCTTGTCTTCTACAGACGTTTTGTTGATGACTTATATTTTATATGGGCAGGTGATGAATTTAAGTTGAGGGATTTTGTCAGTGATATGAATTCTAGTAGTGAATTTCTAAGATTCACTGGTAAATATTCCTTTCAAAATATTGAATTTATGGACATATCTATTTGTATTGATGATGATGGGTATATACATACTGATAGATACACTAAAGAATGCTACCAATCCTCCTATCTTCATAGGACCAGCATGCATCCCAGTCACATATTCAACAACATCGTAAAGGGGCAGGTGATGCACTGCTCCAGGCTGACTGACAGGGAGGACAGCTGGCACCTAGAGTTTGATAGAATAAAGAATGACTTCACTAGGAGAGGGTATGGTGAAGATGAAGTTCATAAGATAGGAATGGATGTAATAGCTATGCGAACTACTAGAGCTAGACCATATTTTTCAAAACCTATCAGATATGATAGAGGCCATACCATGACGGATAATCAAGTCCCAATTATTTTTGCTTACACACGAGATAATGGGGCAGTAATGAATATTTTAAGAAGGAATTGGCAGATACCTCAAACTGATGCACAGGTTGCTCAGGTAGTGGGTAAACAGCCACGTGTACAGTATAAGAATATGAGGAATCTTAAATGTAGGTTATGTTATCCTACTATGGGTCGATGTCCTGATATGATGACCACATAAAGTACAGCTAAGTGTGGACATTGTAATTTTTGTGAACATATTTTTGAGGGTACTGAGTTCCAACATCCAGATACAGGGATCATTTTTACTTTTCAGGTAGGAGCTGATTGTAATAGCAGGAATCTTGTATACTTAGCTAGGTGTATGTGTTGTTCATCATTCTATGTTGGTAAAACCAACAGGAGACTGCGGGAATGCATTAGAGATCATTTGTATTGCTATAAGAGAGGACACACATATAGTGCTATAGCTAAACATATGTTGGCAAGGGGTGACATACATCAGTTTAAATATAATGTATTGGAGTTGGTCCCAGAGGGTGATAGGCTAGGTGACATCTCTAATAGAACTAAAAATAAGGAGTTGAGATGGATTATTAAGTTGAGAGCACACTTAGACAAAGAATTGAATGATCATTTAGCCATTATGGCAAGATTGAGGGGTAGGGGACTGAGGAAATGCTAGGTTGTGCTGTGCCTTACCATAGCAGTTTTTGATTTCATATATTATATAGGTTTTAGTGTTATAATGTTTTATTAATATTTATATTATTTGTAATAGATAAATATACTGCAGGTATATTTTATTTTATTATGTTGTAACAATTTTGTAGATATGTTAGATAAGATATGTTATATTTTATGTCATTGATGTCTTTAAATAACATAATGTGATCTTATTGGCTGGTTTGAATTTCATGATGTTTAAAAGGAAGTGATGCATCAGCATTTGTGAGGTCTGAGGAAGCAATTTTATTTCTGAAAGTGCTTACCTTGTCATTTGTATTTCAATAAATGCTATATTTTATTAGCTGAACAGTTTCATCAGTCTACGTGCTTTTCTGCTGACTTTATTGGTTTTTGGTTTTATATATATATATATATATATATATATATATATATATATATATATATATACATACATATCTTTGTTATGTGTAAACATGACTGTTGCATATACCTTCCCAGATGTATCACACCATATTTATCTGATATGTGTATATTTAGATATAACATACTTGATTCAAAAGTAATATCACTAACAAGTACTACGCCATTGTAGAAGTCATAGCAGTGTTTCAATACTATTCAGCATGTGTACTGACAGATATATTAGAAAAACAACACTAGGCTTCACAGCTGTGATGGCTTAGTGGTTAACCTATGTTACTATAGTGTACAGGGTCCTGGGTTCAAGACCTGCAAGGGTTGTGTATTTTATTGTTGGGAAGAACAAGGGCTGTTGGATACAGAGTGGTTAAGGCAGTTTTGAGCAGCTTTAAGTGGGTTTGCGTGACAGTAAGTGCTGCTAATGTACGTTTAAACATACAGGCGCTTACACCGTGTAGACTTTGCTTACCAGTGCGCAAATGTGCTTAGCATTTATATTGCAGCAATGCTGAAACCTGCTAAGCATGGCTCAACCCTGGTAACCAGTGCTCACATTCTTGTCTGATAAATTAGCAGGGTAATGACATCTTTAATAAGTGTGTTTAATGCCATGTACATAACATGCGTCTATGTGCTGTCATTACAGTAGCAAGGGGTGTGTGTCTACTGTCTGGGACACCTGAATACATATGGCTTGTACAACACATTTTTCCATTTGAATGTGTTACATACATGTGTAGTATCCCAGGTTATATGCAGTCACACTGGCATGTATTGTATCATTACTGTACTACTGTTGACAGTGCTTTCACATATAAGAGTAGATTGCAGAATGTAGTACTGGAACCAAACACCCCTACATGCAAAGATGGACTCTGAGTCCTCACTGTCCTGTTCCTAGTGTGTGAGCTGTGTCTCAGTACATATTTCCTACTGGGTATTGATCTGACGTGGAAAATAACTGTAGCCTACTTTGTGTACAGCACATGTCAGTGAGGGCTGTTGTCATACAGTAATGGCATGCCTATTGGTGTCAGACATATATCTGTCAACACATTCATCCTAATGCATAGCTAGTTGGCTAGCTGATGTCTGTCTGTCCTCTGTACAGATGTGCAGATGTCAGGTATCCATCTTGGCTACTTACAGGCAATCTATGCTTGACTGACACTGACATGTCTGCCCAGCTGTGTTATGAATGCCACAGCTAGGAATCCACACCCTGTACACACCACACTCCATGGATACCTCAACTATACTACCACAGTCAACAGAACATGCTTGGGTACAGATCTCCAAGACAGACACTGACCATGTTATGTAATACATGCTGCATACATGTCAACTGGAGTACCTCATTGGCCCTCTGCAAGAGGCAACCAGATGATTGGCTGTTGCATGTAACTCTCACCCTGAGGATCATCCCTGTGGTATATGTTGATAGATGACCTGCTGGCACATGGCAGGTGCCATGATACCACTGTACACACATTCCCTACACTTCCCATCCCTCCATGGACAATAGCCTGGTACACACCTATGAACACCTGCACCGATGGACCCCAGTACTGACAAATGTGTACGTGTGCATTACTGATAATATCAGTATCTGTGTGTTTCTAGACCTGTAGGTGAGAATACCCTGAGGCCCTTCACACCCACCGCACCTCCCAATGCCATAGTTAGATGTGGCTGCTGCTGTACCAGACATTACATGTACCTTGTTACACACTGCTCCCTAGGTGCTACCTGGGGCTTGCAGTACCAGCACAACACTGTTGTAGAAATGGGTTGATAGACATGGGATACCCACTGAGTTCTGGCAAGTGTGTGTATGTGTGCATGTGTGTATATTTGTAGGGTACAGCAATTTGTGGCCACATTCTCCTAATGCAATATGCCTTGCCACACATTATTAGAGATAGTGATGTTGCTGACTGTAGGAGAGCCATGACAATGCATCGCCCTACTACCCCTGTGGCATGTGCATTAGATGCATATCCCATGTAGTAGCACTCTTGGGATAGAAAAGGGGTTGTATTGCAGTCCTGGTCAATGTGTGATGGTGGGTATGTCAGAGTGTTATCATGGGTTTTAGTGTGTACAATATCCACTGTGGGGTGTGGGTGCTGGGTATTCTGTCTTTACACCATGGTACCCCTAGTACATGTCCCATGTTCCACGGTATGGGGACCAATGTCACCATTACCCATACAGGTAACTGATAACACTAACCAGCCCAGTTATGCATGTGCTGTGTGCAACTTATCTGTAACAAAATGGACACACTGACAAGGCAGTTTGCACTGATAAGCCCAGGTCTCTCAGATGTGTGTCTGACTGTGATGTATTTGTCAATGTGTATATGACAGTATGTCACACTATGTTTTGTCCATAAACTACCAGTACATCCCCATTACCATACTGTATAGGCCTGGAGATATTCTTTACGTAACATGTAACCTGGAACACACCTCATCCCAAAAGCTGTGTGGTGTGTGCAAGTAAGGCCACACACATCCTTAGCACTACATACCTAGGTAGGGGTTCTAGTCCCAGTGTTGTCAAGTAAGAGTGTGTCTGAATGTGAAGGAATCTACTTCTGTTTGCAGAATATACATATCCCAGGAGGTCATCTGTCTGAGAACTGCCTGGCGTATGCTCACATTTCACAGGTATCATCCTGTGGAAATACATTCCATCACAACTAGTGGTAGATGTGTAAATGTCCTCTTCCCCACTGTATAGGTGTACAGTGATACTGGGGTTGTTATATATAGCTGAGTGTGGCTCTTGTGGACACAGCCACAATCATTGCAGTTACTGTTGAGTGTATCTCCCCGCTTAGCTGGCCATAATACTGTACAGTTAATGTTAAAATGATAAATAGTTGTCTATCACACTATCTGCAGTTCTACAGCACCTCTAACCCTCCAAAGGGTAAGGCTTTGCCACCCACACCAGCACACCTATGTTTACTGAGTTGGGGATTGCACTACATTGGGGAAGGGGACATATACCCTGCCAGTACCATCATCAATGACATTAAACTAGCGGACTGCTTATTTCCCAATGTGCCTTTGTGCCTATTCTGTCTTGGTGGAATTACATAGGCTACAGTGGGTTCCTTGCACAGGTACATACATCTAGGTGTACAGCATTCTCTGTGTATTGCATCAACAACAAAGCCTCTGTGTGTGTTGTACACAAACATGTGGTGTGTACCACCCAATACACTTACCATTGTCCACTGTAAAAGTGCTGCTGACATCAGCCACCATGCATTCACCTGTATACACCACACCCATACGACACATGCAGTAACTGTTATACAGACCTGTGACATGTGTTCACCTGTACCTAGGATATGGCACAGCCAAGGTGTCATCACAGTGCCATACCCCTTGTACGATACAACAGCAGATCATCCTCCTGCTGACACATGGACACCTACAACAGAAACGGAATACATTATGGAGACTGCAGTCACTCAGTGTTAATAACAGCTATAATGCATCATGGCTGGACAGCTACACTTCTGACATGTAAGCATTAAACTTTGCTGCTTATAATATGTTACACAGCATTACATTTGTACACCATAGTGCAGTCACCCTGTGCATCACAACCATATTAGCCTGTCCATGCATTGAAGTTATGGATGACAGGGATGTGGCACAGGTATCATCATATGCACAGGGTGTGTTGTTGGTTTGCCAGAGACCTAGGCTGAACCATACATTTGACACCATGTGTGTGAGTGAGGGGGTTTAATTATTAATTTGGCCGTAGTGATGTTGTGTGTGTAGGTATGGAGTTGCCCTAGCTGTGTTTGTATTGTGTGTGTATGCAGGCACACAGTTCTGCCATGTGGCTGCTCTATACAGGTGTTTGTTGGACAGCTGCAAACCATACCTGGCAGGGTGTGCAGTTTACTGTCCCCAGCCAAGGACACGAGAACTGTGCCTGCCAGGGGTTCCATGGGCACTACCGGGTCAAGCCACAATATGCTACTCTCCCCTGATGATGACATATGTCCGCTGGATCTGGGACCCTCCTGGGACTGGCCAGGGCCACGTGCATGTGGCCTGCTGTAGTGTGGTATGGACAGCACCCCGTGCAGTACTGGGGTTGGTGCTGCCACTATGGGATCAGCTCTCTGTTCTGGCACGTCTATGTTGACCTCCAGCTGTTGGTGTTGCTGGCCTACACCTACGTGGCTGTTGCACCACTCCCACCATATGGTCGACCACGGGCATTCCATGGTCAAGGATTCCCACCATCTCACCCAACCGTCTATTCATGACCTCTGAAAAATAATGAAGGGCACCTGCAAGATCACGGATGTTGTCAGTAATAGATAAATGAGTAGCCCTCTGCAGCCTTAGAGCCTGTGTGGTGTACCGTTCCATAAGTGTCTGTGTCTCCATGATGGCCTGAAACATGCATCTGGTGGTACCAGATGTGGAACTTCTGCTAGGGGCATGATGACCAGCAGCCCTCCAATGAGCACCCCTGTACATCTGCCTATGTGGTACCCCGCTGGGCATCCGGCTATGGCTGCTGTGTCCAGACACGTGCTATAGATACCACACTGTCCTGTCCCATGCCACCAACTGCCAACTGTCCCTCAGCTATGGCCACTGGTGATGGGGTATGTATATGTATTGTGACTCTGTGCGGAGATGGGGTGGATAGCAGTGGGATGTCAAACGATGGTGCAGCTTCAGCCCCTGACAACCCTACCTGTGCCTTAACACAGCTATCATCATTTTCAGTGTCTGTATGGACACCAACATCAGATTGCCTGCAGGAGGGACCCTGACCCACCTCGCCACCTGTGAGGGGAAAACAAGAAATGCACTTTAAGACCTGTACGTCATTGCTTAACAGTACACACATATACACACACACACACACACACACACACACACACACACACACACACACACACACACCCTGACATTCCACCATACTACTTATCTGTCCCTGGGTTTACAGAATGTCCCTAGGTTTTTCTTTTAAGTTCCCCATCCTGCATCAGACTTGAATAATTACAGTTAATAATACCAATCATTAACGTATCATTCTACTAATTGCTTAGAAAAGTGATCACAAAACATGACGGGTTACTCCATTACCTCTTTGACTTGATTGGATTTGTTTTTTCAAAGACTCCCTGATGTCATCCAGTGTTCACCCTGGTTTTTCCAGACATGGCCCCCATATGTTATGGGCTACTACAGTCACTCAATAATGTCATGCACTGGAGTGTCGATATAACTATTGTTCAGTAGATGCAAGATCTGTTGCTCTAGTAATTTTTTATGTGGACTACAGTAATATTTGGAAACACTCTCTGGTGTTGTCTAGTAATTCCCCAATGCATCTGTAATGCTGCATATGTAGGTATTCTTTCACCTTTCTGCTGATTGCAACCAAAACAGTATCCCTGGTGTCAATTTTCCCTCCCAATGCATGTTTCATGCTGCAGATGTTATTATACTATCAGCTGCCCTGAGATTACATGTCAAAAAAGTATTCCTGGTGTCTCATGTGTCAGTCCATTTCCATGTACTGCACGATATCAAAGGGAAGTTGAGAGGTATGAACAACCTCACACTCACACGTGCATACATGGACACACAGACACACACACAAACACATACACACACGCATTCTACATACATCAACCCCCCTCCAGTCTACCAGATAGCACTTACAGATAAATTAACCCCCCCCCCACACACACACTTACATGTGAGGTTGCACAAATATATTACACATAGACCTCTCATTATCCATCTGTCAACATGTATGACATATGGCACTCAACAGCATGCAGTGCAGCTATAGTCAATCCCTGCTAGCAACATTATACAGCTCTGTGATGCATGGGTTATGCTAGCAGGTGATGCCCCTTCCCCTGAAACACACTGCACCCATGTACACAATATTGCTGTGCACCTGTTTGGCAGCCTGGCATGTACTGTGCACCATACCTCACATGTGTACACACCATTGCTGAATGTGTATATGTGTGTCAGTTATGTTTGCTCTGCTGCTCACAACCCCTATGTGTTTGTCTGACACATACCTGGGATGATATCTGGACAGATGTCATTTGTGAATCCCTGATGTCTGATTTACAGATTTCATCATCAACGGTGCATGTATGGTCAATAAAATAGAATTACATTGACAACCTTCAAAACCTTACCATGACTATGGGGAGTGTACACACCCTTATTGATATGGCGCTCTCTTCCTTGATATGCCATGGGGCCACATTACTACATATGTTAACATTACATGAACCTGATAAGTGACATATGACCTGTGCAGTCAAATGCAGTGTCAAACAAATGTGTTAGTTGTGCAGATGCTGATTGAGATGCATACAATTTGTGGGTGCATATGTGTGCACAGCCTTATCATGATGGTTTGTTGCACCTACAGTTATGTGTACTACAGCAGTCACTATTCTTTGCAGGGGTATACTAGCATGGGCCATCTGCATTTGCCAGTATTTGGTCACTCTGCCCTACAAATATCCCCCAACTCTGCATGAATGAAATATCATCTCATGTGCACATCCCTTGGAGGTCACACAGTGCCATCACTATTGCTGTGGAGTCAGAGTTATGTCTGCCACAGTTCCTGACCTTGACTGTGTGCAGATACAGCCATTTGTAGCATCCTTTGTATCTCTGCTTCAGTGCACTGTTGTGTTTCATGATGACATCCCCTCCCCACCATAAGCCTTTTGCAGATGCTTGAGAACTATGGCCTACACATGTGTGTTATTTTGCAGTGTCCCAAACACTGAACATCCCTGCTAATGAATGGCAAGCATACAGGTGTACACTGGCACTGGCAAGGTAAGGATGGGGAGGGTGGGCCTGAGGTGGGGTGATGTGTTGGTTGTGCAGCACATGTATCTTAATTGATACTGTCTGTAGGTTTCCAATGTGATTTTGGTACACCAGTACACATTGCAACGAATGCCTTTTGGAGACCTCTGCTGTTATGCATATGCTTCCTGAACAGAGGTCTGGCTGATGTTTCCTGTGGTACAACTGTCCCATCTGATTACCATAACCCATGGACCACACTTATGCAGAGTCCAGGCAAATGCCAACACAGGTACTGCACAGCCAGTACTTGATAGACATTCCTGCAACTCCATCAGTGTTGTGGCATGTTACTAGGCAGCCTGCATGACCAGTTTGCAACATGTGTCGTCATCTGTCTTGGATGGTCATCTGTTTATTTTCTACATTAAAACTGTCCCATACATCCTCTCCACATACATGACTGCCTGCATTGTTTTCCATGGTATATACAATGGTGAGGTAAGGCTACATGTCCAACTCCTGGGTGCTACCTGTTGGGTATGGGATCCATTCCATGACTTGTAAGATGTGTGCAAGCCATGGCTGCCTCTGTTGCGGGTAAGTGGGCACATTTGATAGCCAAACGTCTTGGACAGCGGACCATTTATTGGTGTGATATTGAGGACCTGTACTTGCTGGAAGGTCCATACTCATGAAGAATGCATGCTATCAGTACTTCAAGAGCTGCTTCCACAATATGTTATCTGGAGTGTATGCACACATATGCTTCCAGTGTTTGTGAAGGCATGTATTCCCCATATTTGCTTTCCTAACATAGGATTCCATAGTACACATTCATTGCTCATGTTAGGACCACATTGCAGGTTGTAAAGGTTGTGGAATGCAGTATTGTGATATGCCGTAGTGTAGATCTGTAACAGTTGCCATTGTAATAGTGGTATATACACTGTTGTAGCACTGTATAAGGGTGATGTTTCAGACATGTCCCTACTGTAGGCCATTTGTCCCACCATTATGTCCATCTCTGTGCACACATCTTGCAATGACAGATTGTTAGTTATATTGCAGGAGTTTTGCATATCCTTCAGATACACCACCATGGTGATCACTGTGATGCAGTGCAGTTAACAGCAACAATACGTGAACATGTACAGCATGCATTATGGGTAGGTGTGTTAAATATGTGCATGGAATATACCATGGCCATAACATGACCGGTGTATTGGCAAACCTGAACAAACACCATACTCACCAGCTACAGGCTGCTGTCCCGGAGGTATACCAGAGGGACCTACATAAATGTGTAGGGATGTGATGTCAGTAGCCACTCCTGTGTCATTGGTGCATGGTGGGTGCAGCATTACAGTACATCAACAGTACAAACCCACAATACTACAGATTATGCACATCTGTTTATTACTACAATGCAGCAACAGACTATATATATTTCATCTCACATATGCATGATCTAACTCTACAGATGCAGATGGATACACAACAGTGGTCTACTGATGTGCCCTGTGGCCTTACCTGCATGCTCCTCTGTCATTGTGTGGGTAGCACCCACCTCCACTATGCTCTCCGCCAGGCATTGTGTTTGCAGGGGGCAGGTGTCCCGAGGCTGGCGAGGAGCTCCTCAACATGTGTCGGGGGGCTGGATGGCATCACTCCCCCTATTGCAAGCTGGTTGCCCCTAACCACAGCAGCATGCTGACAGTCATGGTGGAGTAGATAAGTGCATCGATGTTGGACCTGCTCATAACTGCGGGAATGCAGGCCGACATCGTTTACCCTGTGGACAAGATCATTCCACAGGGTGGTCCTCTCCTGCAGATCATGGGCTGTATGCCCAAACAGGGTGTTGTAGTGCTGCACCAGGTATGTGATGATGACATCATTCTAGTCCACTGTGTACATAGGCAGTCTCTCCCTGGACATATTGCCTGAAAGGCATAAAGAGGGAAACAGGTCTGAGGACCTCATACTGCAAGGATATCATAGTTGTTAATACACATCTCTGTCTCCCCCTCAGCATATCTGCAAAAACAATCTGATCACACAACTCAATGGGTATGTCTACAGAAGACCTACCATTGGGACATATATCGTATTGTACAACAATTTGTGCTAGTTGTTTGTAGTCATGTACCATGTTGAAACACTATCATTGGTGGCCTGTTATGAACAATGTCACCTGCATGCCATATGCATGTGTTCTGTTTGCTCTGTGACTGCTGCACATCTGTTGTTTTGTGTTAATGGGGATATCTATGCATGTTGTTAGACATAATCCCGGAATGTGTGGACTATTACTACCCACATATATTCTATAACTGTGACACAATAGCATGTTTGGGAAACAGTTGCCAGCAGAACCACTTCTCCCACCTCATCTGGCCATGTTACCAGGCCACATCACAACTCGGACCCACCCTGGGAACTCCTCATCTACTGGTCCTGCACTACCTTCAGGTGGAGCCACCTCAGGGGATGGTGTTCACCCCCCTGGGAGCAAACACAGACAGGATCCGTCACCCAAAGTCGGATCCAGGGTCTGGTGCATAGGGAGCTCCACAGAGACTTGGGGGATGTGCTACAGCACCTTGAGGCCCTCAGTACACAATCACAGGGTCCACATGCTACTCCTGCTCAGCCCCCAGCCCAGGCACCTTCAGGGCTGTGAAGATAATGTTGTGACTGCCCATGGGTGGGGACCTTGGTCCCATTGTTTCCATATGGTGGCTCATGGGCTTCCACATCCCAGACAACACTCCTCATCCAAGGTGTTTACCCACCACATGTGTCATATACCGCCCCTGTATGCTGTCTTGTCTGTCTTCCAACCCAACCTACCTCCCTAAATATACCTACTATCCTTCCCTAAATTACCAATCCCACCTTCACAAACAAGGCCAATGTGTTCCCAACATGAGGTTCACACCTGACATAACTGTCCATTTTGCACCCACTTACTGCTGTACACACACATATATATGTGTGTGTGTGTGTGTGTGTGTGTTTGTATATATGTAGACATACACGTGTGTGTGTGTATATATATATATATATATATATATATATATATATATATATATATGTGTGTGTGTGTGTGTGTGTGTGTGTGTCTGTATATCTGTAGACATATATAGGTTCATAGGTTCATAGG
Source organism: Protopterus annectens (assembly GCF_019279795.1). Classification (NCBI taxonomy): domain Eukaryota; kingdom Metazoa; phylum Chordata; order Ceratodontiformes; family Protopteridae; genus Protopterus; species Protopterus annectens. Next base: position 833,832,685 of record NC_056730.1, on the reverse strand, counting down.
TTGGTACTAGGCTATCAGCCCTAGGGCCTATACAAGCCTAGCCATAACAATTCCCTGGCTATTTCTTCCCACACTATTTACTTCCCTGGACCCCTGTCTAGCAGGGCGACTGACGTGATCCCAGGGGTGAATTTCCTTTCTCCCATCTAATCGTCAAGGTTCCTTTTGAAGAGGACCAAAGAGGCACTCTGCTTGACATGTATGGGCAATCTATTCCAGAGTCTAGGGAGCCTCTGGGTCAGGAACCTATCCCTCCAGCATGTTTTGTTTATTGTGATGACAAGGTTTAGATCGCTGGAGCGTGTGGCTCTGAGGGATTGTGATTTCTTTAAGTGTGGCATGTCCAACAGCTCTGGGTTTGACATGGCCTTGTATGTTAAGCAAAGATCGCCTCTGAGTAGACGATATGCGACAGAGTATAGCTGGAGTTTTTTAAGGCGGTCAGTGTAGGGCATCTGCTTTAGGCCTGTGATTCCTTTAGTGAGGTATTTCTGTGGCCTTTCCAGTTGTTGCAGATGTCTTGAGAGGTACATACCAAATGGGGCATTGTATTCTATAATGGGTCTAATAAGGGATGAGTACAGTGGGACAATGACCTCCTTTTTTCTGGATGAAAAGCCCTTAGTGATGAGGTGTGCCACATAGAAGGATTTCCAGACTGTTGTGGCGATGTGGTTATCGAAGGTGAGACCACTGTTTACCTGTGTCCCTAAGTCTCTTATCAAACTTTCGGTGTTTAGTGTACTGCCACCTATATGGTAATTCACGGATACATGTTTTTTCCCAAAGGGGATAACTATACATTTCTTGGCATTGAGCTTGGGCCCATGGCTCTGGCACCAAGCATCTGTTTCTGTAAGGCCCTTTTGTAGAGTATCCACATCATTTGGGGATTCAATAATGGCTCCCAGTTTGCAGTCATCTGCAAACTTTGTTATCCAGAGTCCCTTAGTGTTGGCCTGTACTTCAGAAAGTAGATGCCAAACAAGAGCGGTCCCAGGACTGAACCCTGAGGTACTCCACTTGTCACTTGTCTGGAGCTGGATTTGGAGTTGGCTACTTTTACAGTGTGGGTTCTATCAGTAAGCCAGTTAGCAACCCATTGGGTGACGTAGGGATTAATGCCCAACTTAGTAAGTTTATCTATGATTCCAGAGTGGGGATGGTGTCAAAGGCCTTGGCAAGGTCTAGATAGGCTGTGTGGACCACCTTACCCTTGTCCATGGCTCTGGAGACTGATTCAAAGAAGTCAATCAAGTTCAGGAGACAAGATCGGCCCTTCATGAACCCAAACTGGGTGGGGTCCAGTGTTTGAAGGTTGCCAATGTCTTTGTTTATAAGTTCCATGATAATACGCTCCATGGCCTTGCAGATAAGGCTTGTCAGACTGATGGGATGGTAGTTTCCGGGATCCAAGGTGGATCCCCCCTTGTGGAGTGGGATAACTGTAGCTGTGCGCCACTCAGTGGGCACAAACCTGAGGTGAGGCTATGATTAAACATGACACTTAGGTGAGGTGCCAGTTCATATTGTAGTTCATGTAGTACACAGCCTGGGATGTCATCTGGTCCCATGGATGCTGTATTCTTAGCTTTGGAGAGTGCGTTTTTTACCTGTGTGCCCGTTATTACCGGAATTTGGCAATCTTCCCGTATTGAGATGGGCCATTTAGGGGATGAGAGGGGGGGTGAAGTTGGCACTGAATCCATCTGCCAGGATATTGGCAATATCCTTGGGATCAGTATATTTAATGCCATTCTGTTTTAGCTCAGAGCAGATCTGAGCATTGCCATTTAGATTCTTGACATAGTTATAGAATGCCTTGTTGTTGTCTTTGGAATCACTGGCAATTTTATTTTCGTAACTAGCTTTGGAGGATTTTATGAGGGATCTCAGTTTCTTACTGAGGCTGGTAAGGAAGTTTTTTGCATCCTGGGATTTTCCTCTTTTCTGCAACAGTTTCTTCCTTTTGTTGTAAAGTTTGTTTATGGCAGGGGACCACCAGATTGGCTTCCTTTTTTGGATGAGAGCATCTTGGTTCTATTTGGGATGGCACGATTTATGCATGAGTTGATGTGCTCGTACAGTGCCTTAGTGTAGGATTCAGCAGTTGGACTTTCAGCTCCCGTCTGCATGGGTGTCATGAAGTTTGTCACTTCTGACTTGAGTAGCATGAAGTTGGCTTTGGAGAAGTTTTTTATGGAGGTTTCCTTACTGGGGGGTGGGGGTGGGATGTGGATGTTAAGGGTGATTAGCTTATGGTCAGACGTGACTAATGAGGTGGTGACCATAGGTGTGGAGCATCGATTTCCCATGTTGGTAATGAGCAGGTCTAGGATATTGGAGCCCCTGGTGGGACTATGGATTAGTTGATTCAGGGCGTTGGAATTTATGAATTCCAAGAACCATTGGGCAAAGGTGTTGGTACATGAGTAGCTTTCCCAGTTAATGGCAGGGTAGTTAAAATCACCCAGTATTAGGGTGTTTGGTTCTATCTTAATATTTTCCAGTATGTTTAGAAAGGTGTAGTGAGAATCTTGGGGTATGGTGGGGGATCTGTAGCAAGCTACAATTTGGATTGCAGTCTTACCTAGTCTTAGTTACACCTGGAGAATTTCAGATGCATTGTGTTGGGCAACTAGCCTGGTGGTGTGAATATCCTTGGTGAATATTGACACTCCTCCACCTTTAGTGTTTCGGTCTTGGTTTGGTGGCCGAAAAGTGTGGTAAGAGTTGTAACCTGGTATTGCAGGGGTGCTCTCTTCAGCCTTGAACCAGGTTTCAGTTACTGCACAGATATCGATGTTCTCCATTTTTAGGAGTGCCTCGAGAGAGTGCATTTTGAGGTTTAGACTTCTAGCATTGAGTAGCATTACCTTCAGAGCTTGCATGCTTGTACCTGTTACGGTGGTGGTTTTGTTCTTTGAACTTTGCCTAAAAAAGGCACTATAGGGGTGGCAAGAGCCTTAGCCAGTAACCCGAATCCCAGAGGCGACAGGTGCAGACCATCTCTGGCAAAGCATTGTGGTCTGTCAATCATGTCGTCCCAGGCAGACAGATACTGGATCCCCTTTGAATGATACCAGAAGCTTAGCCAATTGTTGAAGTCAATCATTTTGTCCTTATATTGTGGTATCATTCTGGGCGAAGGCAGGATGCTACTCAGGGCTAGGGTCATACCTGCCTGGGCCACATGATCCAAGAGCTCTTCCATGTATCCTTTCATGTAGTCTAGAGAGGTACATCTCAAGTCATTCACTCCAACATGGACAATGACAGAGTCATATTTGTACTTGTTGTGGAGTGACTTGAGTGCATGCATTATGTGGCGGATCCTGGCACCCGACAGGCAGTTGACTGTAATTTTCTCCTTAGATATATATATATATATATATATATATATATATATATATATATATATATATATATATATATATATATATATATATATATATATATATATATATATATATATATATATATATATATATATATATATATATATATATATATATATATATATATATATATATATATATATATACCTATATATATATATATATATATATATATATATATATATATATATATATGGTGCATTCAAACATCAGGTCCACAATCTCTAACTCTCATTCCTGCACAGCTGCACGGTTCTGCCTTGCTACAACACAGACAGGTGTAACGTGTGGACACAGCCTAACATCAGGGGGGTATATATAAGAACAGATTGCAGGTAAACCTATTACACACCTATGGCATTTGTGCATGCTACATTACACGTTAACATGACTTGTCCTGCAAGTGGTCTCTGAAACTCACGTGTCCATCATAATGGCATTACTTCCACCATCAGCTATTGACCACACTAATATACAAGTCTTGCAATACACACCACACACTATGATGGCTTACATCTTGTCAGTCAGTGCTGATTTGCACAGTTGACAGGTATGGCCCACTGCCCACAGGGACAGACACTATTGTCCATACCAATTATTCAGCTGGACATCATTACAACTCCACCTGATTGCACATATAAAGCATTCCACATAATCTATCCCATTATTATGGACCAAGTACTACATTCAGTTACACACATATATGCTTCACATACCTGTTGTGGGAATGTCGTCTCTTCTGGATACAGTTTGCAGTGTGGTTGGATGGATGTGTTTTTTTTTTTTTTTCTCTCTGTCTCTCTCCACTACATGGATTGAGCTGCTTTTAATAGATTGCAGCATGGATTTTGTAGGTGATGTACATGATCAGGTAATGGCCTCTGCTCCAATCAGTGTCCACCACTTGCTACCTGCATGCGGCCTGCTGTGTAATACTTCCAATTACCACTGTCATGGCAACCCACTACTATAAATACCTAAATCATGTGGGTGTGGTCCCTTTACCTTTCCTGTATGGAGGACTTTCTTCCTGTGTGTGACCAGCAGTGTTACAGACAGCAGGTAGCAATACTTCTTACAAGAGGACTTGCAGATACAGGCCAACTACATATTTGTATAAGGTTCCAGACCTACAGACAGTGTGAGTAGTGTTGTTATATGTGTTGTATACCACTAGTGTTACAGGGTTTGTGTGTACATACTAGTTTAGCATGGAAAGCAGTCTATCTGCATAGCTCTCAACTGTGGGCCTATCCACATGATGGCTAGAGGATTGGCGGTTATAGGTTCATAGGTTTATAGGTAGGTACTAGGCTATTGGACCTAGGGCCTATATAAACCTAGTCGAAAAGGTACCCTGGCTTTCGCCACCCAAGAAAATTATTTTCCTGTGCTCCTCTTGAGCAGAACCACAGAGGTATTCCCTGGGGTGAATTTCCTATTTCCCAGCCAATCATCAAGATTTTTCTTGAAGAGTGCTAATGAGGAGCTTTATTTGATATAGATAGGTAGTTTGTTCCAGAGTATGGGAAGTCTCTGGGACAGGAATCTATCCCTCCAGCATGTTCTGTTTATTGTAGTGACAATGTTTTGGTCCCTAGAGTGTTTAGCACAGACGGAATGGGATTTCTTTAAGTGGAGCATGTCCAGCAGCTCTGGGTTTGACATAGCTTTGTATGTTAGGCAGAGATTGCCTCTGAGTAGGCAATATGCGATGGAGTAAAGCTGGAGTTTTTGAGACGGTCTGCATAGGGCATCTGTTTGAGGCCAGTAATCCTCTTTGTGAGGTATTTATGTGGCCTTTCCAGTTGTTCTAGATATCTTGTGAGGTACATACAAAAAGGGGCGTTGTACTCTATAATGGGTCTAATGAGTGAAGAGTAGAGGGGAACAATGACCTCTTTTTGCCTGGATGAGAAACCTTTTGTGATGAGGTGTGCCACGTAGAAGGATTTCCTGACTACTGTGGCAATGTGATTATCAAAGGAGAGACTACTGTCCACCTGTGTCCCAAGGTGTCTTATCACACTTTCGGTGTAAAGTAGACTACCACCTATGTGGTAGCTCATGGGTACAGAGTTTTTACCAAAGAGGATAACAGTGCACTTTTTGGCATTGAGCTTGAGGCCATGGCTTTGACACCAGGCATCTGTCTCCGTGAGTCCCTTTTGTAGGATGTCCACATCGTTAGGAGTTTCGATTATGGCTCCTAGTTTGCAGTCATCTGCGAACTTCATTAGCCAAAGACCTGTGTTAACCTGTACTTCAGAAAAGTAGATACCAAACAGGAGAGGACCCAGGACTGAACCCTGTGGTACTCCACTTGTCACTGGTCTGAAGTCAGATATGGAGTCTGCTACTTTCACAGTGTGGGTTCTGTCAGTGAGCCAGTTGGCAACCCATCTTGTGACATAGGGATTTATACCTAGTTTAGTGAGTTTATCTATAATTCCAGAGTGGGGGATGGTGTTAAAAGTCTTGGCAAGATCTAGATACGCTGCATGAACCACCTTACTCTCATCTATGGCTTTGGTGACTGCTTCAAAGAAGTCTATCAGGTTTAGGAGACATGATCTGCCTTTTACAAACCTGAACTGGGTGGGGTCCAGAGTGTGGAGATTACCAACGTCTTTGTGTATATGATCCATTATTATACATTCCATGGCCTTGCAGACCAGGCTTGTTAGGCTAATAGGGCAGTAGTTCCCAGGGTCCAAGGTAGCTCCCGCTTTGTGAAGTGGGATAACCATTGCTGTGTGACATTCAGTGGGCACAAAGCCTGAGGTGAGGCTATTATTGAACATGGTGCTTAGATGGGGTGCCAGTTCATTCTGCAGTTTATGCAGAATGCAGCCTGTGATGTTGTCATGTCCCATGGATGCTGTGTACTTGGCTTTGGAGAGTGTGGCTTTTACTTGTGCAGCCATGGTTACAGGAACTTTGCATTCTTCTGGTATAGAGATAGGCCTTTAGGGGGTGAGAGGGGGGTAAAGTTAGCACTGAACCTATCTGCCAGGATGTTGGCAATATCAGTTGGTTCTGTATATTTAGTGCCATTGTGCTGTAACTCAGAGCAGATCTGAGTGTTGCCATTGAGATTCTTGACATAGCTATAGAATGCTTTGTGGTTGTCTTTAGAGTCAGTGGTGATTTTGTTTTCATAACTAGCTTTGGAGAATTTTATGAGGGATCTCAGCTTCTTACTGAGGCTGACCAGGGAGTTCTTCCAATCATGGGGTTTTACTCTTTTTTTGCAACAGTTTCATTCTTCTGTTTTAGAGTTTGTTTATGGCAGGGGGCCAACAGATTGGCTTCCTTTTTTTTGGAGGATAGCATCTTGGTTCTGTTAGGGATAGCACTATCCATGCACTCATGTAAGTGCTTATAAAGTGCATTTGTATAGGATTCAGCAGTCGTACGTCTATTGTCCGTCTGCATGGGTGTTGTGAAGTTTGCCACTTCTGTCTTAAGAAGTGTGAAGTTGGCTTTGGAGAAATTGTCTGTCCACCACACAGGTCAT
>NC_056730.1:833640767-833823267 GCF_019279795.1 Protopterus annectens | reverse complement strand
AGAGTGGAATGTTGGGGAGGGATAGTAGGTATATTTGGGGAGGTAAGTTGGGTAGGATGACAGACAAGACAGACAAGACAGTCCCGGGGTGGACCCCAGATGTGCTGGTGTCATGGCCAGATGTGCTGGTGTCATGGCCAGATGAGGTGGGAGAGTTGGGTCCACTGGGATCAGCCTTCCCAAACATGCTATGGTGTTTCAATTTTAAAACATATGTGGGTTAGTGATAGTCAACACATTCCAGGATTAGGTATAACAGCATGCATAGATATTCCTATTAACCCAAAACACCAGATATGGAACAGTTGCATAGCAAACAGAACACATGCATATATGGAACCACAGTGGCCATTACAACAGCATGCAGGTACATCGATGGCAGCATGCCACCAATGTGGGAGCATTTCAACATGGCACATGCATAGAAATAAATTTCGATATTTCCCAAACAATAGAACATATGTCCCAATAGTAGATTTAATTGTACACATACCCATTGAGTTGTGTATTTAGATTATTGTTGCAGATATGGTGGGGGGAGAGAGAAAGATGTCAATTAACAACTTGTATGTCCCTGTAGTTCTCAATACTTTCTTAGTCAGTGCTGTAATCTGTACATTACAGGTATTATTACACTACCCTATGGCCTTAGTTTGGACAGTGGTATGTTTGTAGACAACTATATACTTAAACTATCTTGCTATTTATCTTCTTGTGCTATTTAAGCTACAGTATGCGTAGCTAAGCAATGGGCAAACCCGTGCATCTACAGTTAAATTTAATCTGTTTGATAAAACAAAAAATTTCTCTAATGTTATTTTCTCTAGGAAGGGACAGATTACACTTATTGCTGTGGACTCCTGTGTGCATCTGCACATTTGGCAGACATCCTAGCAACCCTCCATACCTCTCAACCTCTTCATGCCAAATATTTGGACAAAGCTTGACAAAATGAGGTACAACTAGGGACATTTTTTAAATATTGCTCTTAAAAATTTAGGTAAGTTGCTAGAGTAATGAGATTTGTTTTAATATAACATTTCTGATGGCTTTGGTGTCTGAAACTCAAATGTATGTCATTATTTAATGACTTCAATCCTGAAATCATCCCAGTGATTTCCCAGGACAAATGGGGTACAAGCCAACTCTATGGGTGAAAAATGGACATTCTGTGAAGATCTGTACAGTTGGGAGGTATGCAACCCCCTATGAGCGTTTGCGCTCATTGTAAGTGCCGAACGGCAATTCTTGAGTGCAGGGGCATGTGTATTGTGAGAGCTCTGCTCTCAGACACACCCCTTGCACTCGTCCATGCTCCATGTCCGTTTAGGAGCAGAGACAGCGTGCCTTCATTACTATGCATGACACACTCCTGCGCTGCTCTTAAATGGTAGTTTCCGTGCAGGAATAAGCTATTCCTGCACAGAACCTTACTGAATTCCGGGGCTGTTATTTTAATCATTTAATGTTAATAATATACCACCATCAAATAGTTGTATTTTAGAATTTAGTTTATCATTTATTTGGATACCTTTTATATTTGTATTTGAGCTAATATAGTTTGCAAATGGTTCCATAACTAAAGCAAATAATAATGGTGACATTGCTGCTTAGTACCTTTAATTATTAAAATTGATTTGAAAATATATGATCCAATGTTTAGACAAGCAAAAGATTTTTCATATGGTATTTTAATAAGCTATATACAATCATCTGAAAAAAAAAATTTCTAAGACAGATAATAAATAGGCCCACTGAACTGAATCAAAGGCACTATTAATACCTAAGCTCACCAAAGTTACAGTTCTGTCCAAATCATTAATATAGTCTATTATTTTAAGTATTCTTTTAATATTATGACGAGTTTCTATTCATTATACACTAGGTTTGATCTTTATTTATCAGAGTAGCAAGCAATGGTTTAATTCTATTAGCATACATACAGGCTTAAATGAATACTGCGGTGGTGGTGCTGTGGTAGCGTAGTCCCCTTACAGTAAGACGTTGTCCTGTTCGATTCTCAGCTAGAGCGTGTTCTGTGTGGAGACATGCGTGAATGGGCGTACCTTTGTTGAAGGTTGGGTCAGGGCCGGCAACTCAGCACGTAAAAATCTACTGCCAATCATTAGTGGACAGGAGTTCTGCTGTGGCGACCCCTAACCGGGAAAAGCCGAAAGACACAACAACAACAATATACAGGCTTAAATGAACACATTTCTACTAGCTCTCTTTTAAAATTAAAAGCCCTAGAAAGATAACACTGTTTTAAATAATTATTAATTCATTATTTATGTATTTTTAACACCAGTTTATCTATGTTTTTATAATACAAAGAGAGTTTTTACTACCTATTTATTCTATCTTATACAGTTTTTATATGTTACATATATAATACAGTCTTTTGCATATCATTTCCTTTAAGGGGGTGTGTCAGTTTAAATAATTTATTAATTGTTAATGACTTTTTTACCCAGTTTTTTGTACTATATAAATAGATGTTGTGATTAAATGTATTATCTGATGAAGTTCTGAAGTGGTCAGGATGAAAGCGCTTATCATTTGTTTTATTTTCTTCAATAAACTCCAGTATTGGTTTTATTGAATTTGGCCTGAATAGGTGCATTTATTTACTGTGGAGTGATTTATCCTTCTGTTCTTGCTTGTCATTTTTGTGTTTTGCAACAGTTTTTTTTTCTTGTCTTTTTACTGGTTTGGATGGCCGACGAGGACAGTATGGATTTATCTGCTCCCCTTGTAACTCAGGAGACTGATTTTAATACTCTACAGCAAGCTGTTTTGAATTTAACTACCATTGTACAAGATTTAACTAAAATGGTTGATTCCTTTCTCGGCACGCCCCCCGCTGACATTGCCATGCCCACTGATGACGTCAGATGCACGCTGAGCATTCCAGGAGAAGCAATGGTTGCTTCTACTAGTTTAAAGAGCATTTTGAACGAAGGAAACACATTACAAAGACTTAATTCTTTGAACACTACATCCCTTAAGGCTGGATTAAGGCTGGATTAACTCATTCACTCCAAAGAGCTCAGGAAATTTGCACTGTAACTTCCAATGGGTGGAGCCTAAACTTTTTCACAGAATTAAATTATGTCCTTGCATTTCAAACAAATGTTCATATCTCTGAAACCATAACGTTTATTAAAGAAGTATAAATGGCAATCTCTTCAGCACAAAATGTTTTTATAATGTTAGTATTCTCTAGGTTCTATGTTTTAAACCGAATTTTATAACTCACAGTAAACACAGTAACTATTACATTTGCAATATTTTGTAAACAACTTAGAATATCTCAGCAACCACTCAGGTTACACACATACTGTTAACAGCATTTTATTCATCTAGCTGAGAGCTTTCATGTGTTACGTGAGATATTTAGAAAAATATGAAAATTATATCTATATAAATTAATATCATAAAAACAACAGTTAATATCTATTTACCTGCACTAGACAAAGGTCAAATGTTAATGCAGTTGAGTTTCCTATTGTGTAATCTTTAAGAAGAAATGTTTTAAAAGCTTGTACAAAGCATGGTTTTGGAATTATTGTTGCAAATATGAGCAAGCAATATTTGATGCCTAGAGGCGTCAGTAGGAGTTAACTGCAGTTGCACCTGGAGGCATCACTTGGATGTAATGAGTTAACTAATGAAGATGAACATTCTCTCCCTTGTGGACAGAGAAGTATAAATTCGGATTCTCAACCTATTGTGGCAGAATCAAGTGTTCACTACAACTACAGAGGTTCTGTTCCAGTTTTAAAGGACTGGCTTACTTAAGCCATAGTTTTGAACAGTGAAAAGCAATCAACAGGTACTGTTTTTAACAATAATATTCAATTACTTTTAGAGGAATTTGAATACAAACTTTCAAAAATCAAGCATTTGCAGCTTGACAGTGCATACTTTGCTGAATGTATAAAAGAGCACATTGTCCCTAAGGGACTCAGAATGTGGCATTATCCCAGTGGTTTAAAAACAGGCTCTGACCTGCATAAAGAACTTATGACTCTTTTTGATGCTCATCGTGTTGAATACATGAAAGTTATTGTGAAAAGTAATGATGTTATGATTAATGATTCAATAACTAGTGTTTCAGAGCTTGATAAAAGAATAAGTGAACACACACAATATGATGAATTTAAATATGAATATACACATATCTTCCATAGTATTGAGCAGTTATCTACCTCTATAACAGCAAGTAAGGTAAAAAAGGTTAACAGGCATAAAAATGACTATGGGAAGGGATGGGCTTACCCCAAACCACCTCCCTCACAGGAATGGGGTAACAAATTCCCAGACCATGATTATAATAATTTTGCTGGTAACAATTCTATTAACAACATTGAAGTTAACGGTGATATTGCTAATAATGGACAAAATTATTTTTTAGACTCACGAGAATTCCCACCCCTAAGATGGTCTGAGAGAATGAAGAACAAAACAACAGTCTCAGACCAACCCTGGGAAACATACCAAGGGAACTCTTATCCCCCCAGTACTCAATAGAACATGGGGGGAGATTTAATTGGTGGGGGAGGTGGGCACAAAATCCAACTTGGTCCAACAGGAGTTAATTAATGATTTTCCAGCTATTTTAGAGGTGCCTTCTGACCATGCACTACCCCATTGTCATATCATTACCAATGGTGAAGGTGATTTTAAAATGTACAATTTTTTTTATGTGTTTGTTGAGACTAAGCACTGTGACTTATTTTCAAAAGGTTTTACTTATGTACCTGCACAATCCACAGACATCGCTAGCACATTAATTGACCTGAAATTATACACACGTAAGTTGTATTTTAAAGTCCTTTTTCAGAATTCCTTATCAGAAGATTTTATTAATCCTTTAACCATGTCAAGCACATATAACCCCCTTCATCTAATTATCCAACTGTTTGAAAGAATATGTGAACTTGATATTCATAATTTTATAAGGATTAATCAACAAAGACAGACAATAATGTAGAGGGTATATTACAGGACATTAAAAGTGTACTTGATTTGGTCAGAATAATGAAACCTGACAAGGGAGGAGGTGTAGTCCTTATGAATCAGGTTGATTACACTAAGAAGATGTTGCACATTTTGAATGGGAAAGCATATGCAAAATCCTCTGTTAATGAATTACACATAGCATACAATAGAATTACGAATGAGTTACAGGATTTATTTATTGAAGGGTCCATTACCATTGAAGAGTTAAACTATCTCACAATGTCATACCTCAGGATGTCAGTGATGTTCAGGTTACCTAAACTACATAAGAACCTCAAACAGCCACCCATGAGATCCATTGTGGATGCAAAAGGTTCCATTACCCACCCACTCGCAAAACTCTTAGACATCAGACATAAAGAACTGATATTCTCTGAAACCCATATATGCAAGGACTCATGGAGTTTTTTACATCTCATTAACAACACTCCATTTAAAACTGGGTATGTCTTTTTGACTATTGACATCAAAGATTTATATTCTGTTATTCCCCATAACACAGGCTTGGAATGGTTTTCAGAATACTTATATGAAAAAGGAGTTGAACACAAGAATGTCCAAGTGTATACACACTTACTTGAACTTTTTCTGTAAAACAATTTCATCTACTTTAACCATGAAATATGTCTGCAACAGGAGGGGTGGCAATGAGTTCTTCTTGTGGGGGCCTATATGCAAATATTGTTATCACCCAGAGGGAGAAGACATTTTTGTTCAACAGTCCGAGGTTCAAGTATGTAAAATGGTACACCCGGTTCTTGGATGACATTTTTGTTTTCTGGGACGGACCCCCAAAACACATCAATGATTTAATTTCTTATATGGATTCTACTACTACATTTTTGAAATTCACACACACTTATAGTATGGACCAGTTGCCCTTTCTAGACGTTCTTCTCACTAAAGATTAAACAAACAATAAGTTTATTTCAGAAATATATAGAAAGGAAACCTACTCCAACTCCCTACTCCACTACTCAAGTACACAACCACTGAAACAGGAAAGAGCCATTGTAAAGGGGCAATTTGTTAGGGCAGCCCAAATGGTTTCAGTTATGGATGATTTTCTCAGTGAATGTGATAACTTGAAATCCATGTTTTCAAGGAGATGCTATCTGTACAAATTTATTACTGACATTTTGTTGGAAGTTGTAAATAAATGGGAGAGAGGTCATTTTAGTCCTTTACTATCAGATATTGACTCCAGCATCACCAGTATGAACAGTTCCACTCAATGCTTAAATGTGGAGAACCAAGAAGTAAAAAGGGACTACAAGACGTCTTTCATTACCATATACACTAATGACAGTTATACATTAAGAAAAATCTTAGAAAAAAATTGTCCATACTAAATCATGAATAGCCATTAGACCATTTATTGATTCACATCCTGCAATAGTATTTAAGAGGGGCAGAAACTTAAAGAATATATTTGAGATGAAACCAAAAGGAATTCATAATTTTAGGTACATGAAAAAGTGTGCCATGTGTAACTATTATAAACACATTAAGGAAGGTAGCACTTTTTTGATAAACAACATTGAAGTAAAACTTCATCATAAATACAACTGTGGATCCGAAAGGATTATTTATTTTGCTCTATGTAATTGTTGTAGCTGTTTTTATATTTGAAAAATGGACCATAAATTAAAAAAATGCATTTATGAGCATTTTATGACATAACATCAAAAAAAGATACAAATGCATTAGCAACCACATAATGGAAAATACTGGTCATTCTTTTTATTTTACTCGCATTGATAACATTAAAACAGAACCTCGAGGTGGAGCCTCATCTCTTTTACTAGAAAAGAAGGAGCTTTACTGGCAACTGCATCTTAATGCATCTAGTTGGCCAGGCTTAAATGAACACATTTCTGTCAGCTGTCTTTTAAAATTAAAAGCCCTAGAAAGACAACACTGTTTTAAATAATTATTAATACATTATTTATGTATTTTTAACACCATTTTATCTATGTTGTTATACTACAATGAGAGTTTTTTACCATCTATTTATACTATCTTATACAGTTTTTATATGTTACATATATAATACAGTCTTTTACATGTCTTTTCCTTTAAGGGGGTGTGTCAGTTTAAATAATTTATTAATTGTTAATGACTTTTTTACCCATTTTTTCTACTATATAAATAGATTGTGTGATTAAATTTATTATCTGATGAAGTTCTGAAGTGGTCAGGACAAAATCGCTTATCATTTGTTTTAATTTCCTCAATAGACTCCAGTATTGGTTTTATTGAATTTGGCCTGAATAGGTGCATTTATTTACTGTGGAGTGGTTCATCCTTCTGTTCCTGCTTGGCGTTTTTGTGTTTTGCATATAGTTTTACCTAGTTATTTGAAAGGAACACTAGGAAGGAGGCCACAGGTAACGTACAGCAGGGGGTACAATTTGAAAATGTTATTAGATAGACAAAAAGTCAATGTGCCAATGAATCATAGATCAAAAATGAGTAAGTGTGGTATGTATAAATACTGCACATTTATAAATGATAGTCCATATGTTTCCATTCACGGGTATAATAGGAGTATTCAATGTCCTAGATGGTGTAACTGTAACACTAAAATGGTTGTGTATGTAGCAACATGCATGGGATGCCCAGCATTTTATGTGGGCAAAACCACACATAAATTGAAGGATAGAATCACAGAGCATATTAGGACATAAAGAACAAAAAAAACCTAGTAATGCGCTTTATATGCATAATTTAAATTGTAATAATTTAAAAAAGTTTTTGTTTTTTATTATTGCTAAAATGCATGAGAATGAGAGAGTGGGAAATTTTAAGACTTTACTGGAAATAAGGGAAACAACATAGCAATTAAGACTTAATGCCAGGGAATACCCTGGTATTAACAAATGTTGTTTTATTGCCAGTATTTTAAAACTAAGAGCTATGCAGGTCTAGTGTCCATTTATATATATATATATATATATATATATATATATATATATATATATATATATATATATATATATATTACATTTATGATTTTTTGTGTATGATTTTGTGACTGGATTATTTATATTTAACAAGTAATTTTTTGCATTTAAATATTTCAACATTTATCATTAATGTAAGTTTTGCATGGTCATTTATTATTATTATTGTTATTATTTTTTATTGTTTGAGGAGGTTTTACAGAGGTGTTTTTTATATTGTTGTTTATTTTACATCAGTTAGTGGAGTTGTAAATGTCTGCAGGTTATCATACAATTTTTTATATTATATTATTATTGGTTCAGTAGTGAGTTAATTTTTAGGGAGCACATGTTGATGGATTTTGTTGGATCATGTAATGCTTTTACACTATTTAATGGTGTTTTTATGTAAGGTTCTTTTCTCCGATGAAGCCCTAAATGGTTGAAGGGTTAAAGCACTTAATAGTTTATTTTACTATTTTTATGTGTATTTGCTAGAGTTATTAAACTGGGTTCCATTAACACCGCAATTCTGTGGTGTGTGTGTGCTTTTTTTTTGTTGTTGTTTGTCAATAGCAATATTACGCAATTATCTAGTGATAGCTCAGATTGTTATATTTGAGAAGGTTTCCAAACTCAGAGCTGGTTTCACATAATCTAAAGTTCAGTAATTTCCTTTACACATGACAGTACTCCATTTCTACAGCATTTGTTATAAGCAAGGTCCAAGCACATGTCAGTGACAGTCTATAGTAAAGCAATGTTCAGTAATACTATTTTGTTTATAATACACAAATCAGAACTGTGCTTTCTTATCTAGGTTTGGAATAAGCAGTCACAGCATGATGTCTGAAGCAATTTTCACAGAAAGCAAATATCCTTTCTGGCCTAATTTACTCAAAAATAATATCTGAAATAACAACTACTCTTCCTGGCATAGCTATCTCAATAATAATACCTGAAATAATTCTTGAAAAAAATTTACTTTTAGTACTTCATCCTGTTAACAAAACCCCCTCCAATGTTCAAGAGAAAACGTCTGGAAAAGCAAATAAGTGTACAGGACTTATCTACTTCTAGTTGAAGTTCAGGAAGTAAACAGCTAGGAACCTATGTCTAAATCTTGAATATAAATCTTGCAATGGATCTTGACAGGCAAGTGGCATGGAATAGATTGTGCAGCAAAAGTTATGTTCTTTTTGGGACCTTGTTGTAAAAATAAGTATTATTCTGTTTATAGTGATAAATACTTTCTAAAGACAATCTCTGGGATTCAATAAACTCTGTGCAGGAAAAGAGCTATTCCTGCATGAAGTGAACTGTGTCCATGTCCACACAGCCCTAACAGTAGTGAGTCTTGCATATTCATGAAGGCGAGCAACTGATAAGGGCTGTACGGACACGAACAGTGAATGAGTGCAAGGAGTGTGTTCTAGCACTGCTCACACAGTTAACATGCCCCCTGCACTCAGAAATGCAGCATAATATTAAAGAATTTCTTTAATATTATGCCAGTATTTCAGTGTCCGTGGACACTGAAATGAAATAAATGAGTATTTCAGTGTCCGCTGACACTGAAATACATAGGGGAATAGGAAAGAAATGCAGGGGGTATGTGACAGGTTCTGTAACACATCCCCTACATTGTAAAAGTGCCATACAACACCTCACAACCTATTAAAGTAAGAAATGTGGACAAAGGCACAAATAATGGGGGGACAAAGCCTCAAGAATAGGGACACTTCTTAAATATTGCTCTTACAAACTTAAAAAGTTGATAGAAAACAGGTTATGCATTAGCATAAATTTCCGAAAGATAGAAGTCTGAAAGTCAAATGTATGCGACTGCAGTCCTCAATGACTTGTCAGAAAAAGACAATACTCACTTTATAATATAATAATATAATAATAATAATATAATAATTTTGTTTCCCATACTAAGAAATGTTTACATGTAGCTGAGATGGTGTGCCTGTTATGGCTCTATGCTTAGAATTGCTTAAACATCCCAAAGAAGATAAATAAAAATATACAGCTGAGATTCCTAAGTTGAGATAGTGTAGTGATGAGAATCCCAGCTTTACATGCAAGTGCTCATGGTTTGAGTACCAAGATAGGCAAGTTATTTTTATATGGGAAAGCAGTGTCAAAATTATTTTTTCAACTTAAATTATGTAGCTGGTGTAAAATGGAAGTATGAGTGCATATAACGTGTGACACCACCCATGTATACACAAGTGTCCCATACAGTATAGTCACACCCCTTGGTAATGTAATGAAAGCACATAGAGGGGTGTCATGTAAAGTAAATTATATACACTGACTAAATGAAGTCATTATTCTGATATGTTCTAAAAATGAAAAGTGAGTACTGGTTAACAATGCTCAGCGATGCTTACCAGGTTTAAGCGTCGCTTAGACATGAATGCTAAGCAGCAGGTAGCTTAGCTAAGTGGCTTTGCACATTCTTAAGAAGCACTCAGCAATTACCCCTTTAAGTACTGTTTAACTCAGCTTAGCGGATTTGCACACTGCTTAGCAGAGCTTAACATGTTCAAAGTGGTCCAATGATGGCAAGGGAAGGAATATCGCCTTATTTAAATGGTGCAGGCAGGAATACAGCCAGAATCTGTTATAGTTCATATGTGCAGGTACTATGGCTGGTATAGGTGAAGGAGTGCCCTTTCGGGTGGAGCGCTGGAGCATTCAGGAGTCCAGGGTCATGTCTGGACTCCTTGTAGAAAACCATGATGAGAGACTGCTGCAGGGCCAGTACCAGGGCTCACAATACAAAGTGGAGGCCTGGGACCATCTTGCACATGATCTCACCAGTGCTACTAGCATCCGCTGGACTGGTGAGCAGGTATGGCACCAATATGCTGACCTACAGCAGAGGAAGGGGGCACTCTTGGCCCAGTGGATCCAAGATGCATGGGCACAGAATGCTCCAGTAGTGAGTAAGTACCATTATCAAGTAGTTTATAGCAAATACTAGCCTGAGAATGTGATAGACAGGTATGCATAATGTTTGTTTTTCTCCCCTACAGCTGCAACAGACAGGGCTAGTAATGTAGAAGTCCATGTTGACAGTCTGCTGAGGCTGTGCTGACAGGCTGGTGAGTACAAATCTATTTTGCAGTATGTTTTTCAAATAGCTAAGAAGGAGTACATTGCTTACTGCTAGTAGGGATACTGTTACTGTGTGAACTGAATAAATAAAACAGTGTGGCCGACTAATATTGATGTGTAATAAAGATCCCTACAAAAAATTGTTGTGTTTATTCTGGTATATTGTTGTAGACATATAGAATGTATACAGGTTCTTCACAGCAACTATGGCTGTGACAGCATACATTAATTGAGGTTGTTCTGTGAACCAGCTGTTAAGAAAAACTGTAGATGGTAGAGCTGTAAAACAAGATATAACTGAAATGTGAAATATATACTGCACTAAGTTCTGAACCCTGAATAGTAATGTGTAAAGTTTCAAAGTGTGTTCCATCCTGCATTGCTTGTGTTAACCTTTGTTTTTCAGATTGTAGTAATCCAAAGGATTTGTGCATAATACAATAACTATCTGTCATGCATACATCACAGGATTACAAGTTCAGACTGTCTAACCAAGAGACTATTAGGCAGAAACAAAAAACTGCAGTTCTCCAGTAGCTCAGTGTGATGAGAAATAGATTAGTTGTTAATTTTGCACACTCAGACATGGTTTGAATACAGGGAGTGGCACTACGATGTGTGCATATCTACACAGGAGGAATCAGGAATAAATGTAAAAACAGTCTGGTAGTGTTAACAGATATTTTCTCCATAGGTTTTACAGGTAAGGAAATGTTGATAGTAGCTGTATGAAGGGTATACTAATAAACTGTGTAGAACTGTTAAACTGTCCCACCACATGCCAGCAAATGACAGCAGGATAAGTACATACAATATGCATTCTTCCCGCTACATGTCTCTCAAGTGTCACACTGTCATGGCTAGTGGTCACTGCTGCCAATGACCCTGGACACAGATAGGAACCCAGTTGAAGTATGCCAGTAACACACTCACATAACAACAGTTCAGGGTACCCCTCCTGTACCAGATATGTAACCCTGACATGTACGATTCCCCTCTAGTCATGTACCCAGAGTTGTCACAGTGTGCCCTATACCATTCCAGGCTGAAAGTTTAATAGGTATGTTTGTGCTACAGAAGCTATGGGCCATAGGCAGATGTAAAGTGAGGGCAGACCCATAGACTATTGAGTAGTACTGTTGTGGAAACTAGAAGCATAGACAGCTGTTAATTGACTTTTTGTCTTTCCCCCACCCCTTATATGGATAAATACTATAATTCATATACTACAGGTATGTTTTTCTCCAAAGCTAATGGTGGGGTTTGTATTCTATTATTGTTCATATATTTGATTGGTTGCATGTTAACATACCTTGTTCAAATACTATTGTTGATGGCCTGTTGCCATCAATGTTACTGGAATGCTGTTATGATGCATACTGTTGTTCCATTTATGCACATGTTTGTTTTGCTATACAAATGTTTCAAATCTGTTTTATGGGGTTAATTGTAACATGCATGCATGCTGTTATAACTAATCTTGAAATGTGTTGTTCATGACCAACCAACATATTTTTTAAAACCTCAACACCATAGCACATTTAGGAAGGCAGATGCCAGTGGATCCACCTGTCCCGGCTCATCTGGCAGTGGCACTGGGCTCCAGTATGTCTGGGACCCAACCCAGGACTTCCTCGTCCGCTGGTTCTGCACCACCTTTGGGTGGAACCACCTCAAGGGAATGGGGCCTACCCCCCTGGGAGAGGGTGTGAACAAGAGCCTGTCACCCGCAGTCAGTTCCAGGTTTGGTGTGCAGTGCCATCCAAGCAGAGTAGGGTGGGCAGCTGCACCAGATTGAGGGCCAACTTGAGGGGGCAGGCCACCCCTGCTGCCCAGCCCCCAGCACAGCCACCTTTTGGGCAGTGAAGGAGTAGTGGTGACTGCCCATGGGTGGGGACCTTAGTCCCACTGTATCCATTTGGGGGCTCATAGGCTTCGGATTCCTAACCACCCTCCCTGTCAAAGGTATTTACCCCCCTCATGTGTCATATACTGCCCCTGTCTGCTGTCTTGTCTGTCTGCAAATGCAACCTATCCCACCCAACCTACCTCCCCAAACATACCTGTAGCCCTTCCCCAATATCTCACTCTCACCTTAAAAAAAAGGGCATCTGTCCCACAAAAAAAAAAAACCATTGCCGCATACATAGCTCTACATTTTGTCCCCATGTACTGTGAAACTAATCAATCAAGCCACAGATTACTCTGCAAATGTCTGTCACCAACACCACTCCCTGTGGGGTGTGAGGCTGTAAATTCCAAATTATGCACATTTAATTCACAGCTGTTGCTACCGAAGAAATGTAGAGCTATGGTCCTTTCTTATACCCATCCTGCACAGCCCTAGCTGCTTTTAATAATGTTTTACCCTCTGCTTGCCCCCATTTCACCACTTTCCTATCACTCTTTTTTCTTTTCTTTAAAGAAAATCAGCATGGGTGTAAGCGGTGCTAATGAAGCTAAGAGGACCTAACCATCTGTTAGCAATGCTTAGCTCCACGCAAAGCCATGCAAACCTGCTTACAACTGCTTACAAGTGCCTTGTCTCCATCAGCCCTTGTTCTGCCTGGTAACAAAAGAATCAACACTCACGAGACTCAAACCCAGGATGCTGTGCACTACAATCACAGCAATGTACCACTACACCATCTGAGCTGTAAAAATTTGTAATGATTTTACAAACATATCATACACAACAGTCATTCAACATAAGGGGGAATTATATATCTGTAGTACTGTTTTATATATAGATACCAATATGTATGTCTATATATATATATATATATATATATATATATATATATATAAAAAACATATACATATATATATATATATATATATATATATATATATATATATATATATATATATACATATATGTATATATATATATATATATATATATATATATATATATATATATATATAGTCATACATAGATATATAGACAGTTAACCAACCTCTTTCTGCAATATATCTGCAAAAAGCCCGACAAATGGGGTGGGGGGGGATAAAGGGCAAGCAATAGTGACATCTTTGAAATATGACTGTCATATGTGTAGAAGTCTGCTAGAGTGGCATGGTGTGCTTTAACATACAATGCCAGGTAGATTCCAGGTCTGAAACACAAATTAATATTATTATTTACTGATGTCAATGCTCACATCATCCTAGTGATTTCTCAGAAACCCACAACTGCTGTGCCAAA
The DNA here is from genome assembly GCF_019279795.1 of Protopterus annectens. Lineage (NCBI taxonomy): Eukaryota > Metazoa > Chordata > Ceratodontiformes > Protopteridae > Protopterus > Protopterus annectens. The sequence goes on along the minus strand of NC_056730.1, from coordinate 833,808,960 downwards.
CAGATAAAACATATCAGCCACACATCAGGACAGTGTCTATACATCTGGAGACGTATGACTGCAGTCATGTAACAGATTGGAAAAAATCCATGACAGCTGCCATCCATGTCATCAGTACCTTCTGAACCACAGTAAGACCAACATAACATTAACCCAAATCAGCTCTGGGAAATTACCCGTGTATATACAAATATATCATGCACTACAAGGATGGAACTGTAGGGAAAAGCAGAGAGTGATGCATAAATATCAACCCATAACCATTTGCACCACAGTCACAGCAACATACCAGTACCCCAAATGAACTCTCGAGTAGAATGACTGTTTGAACAAACATATCCTGATTCCCAGTCACACACTACACTGACATATACTGGCCCAACTCACAGTGTACTGGGAATCCTGAGGGGTTACAGGACATTTCTCAGTCTGCCCCTGCAAGCATATGCTCCTGATAGACCACCAGCAGCCATAACAGCAATCACAGTCAGATAGAAAAAGGATCTGTGACACTCACATCTGATACTCTCTCTACTCAGCCAGACATCTACACACAACACTGCTACACAATCTTGTCAGTCACTTCACAATGGCCAGACATACATAACTCTCATATGTACAGATTTCCACAGAATGTCCATGGTGTGAGACCATATTCATGGCCACTGCCGCATAACACTTCCAGGAGTCTGCTAAGTCAATGGGATGATACCTTGAGTGCAGTCACTAAATAATGATATCACATACCTCTGACCCTCTTATTGCAAGACATCTCGACAAAGCATGACATACTTGGGTGACATGGGGGTGGAAAGAGGGACATATCTCATATAACGGTGTTACAAGTTGAAACATTTGCCAGTGTCACAGGCTTTGTTGTAACATAACATCCCTGAAGGATATGATGAGTGAAACACCAATGGATGTCAACAATTACTGACTACAATCCTCACATTATCCTACTGCTTCCACAAAAACAAATGTTGTCTGAGGAACAGACCAAACATAACAGGCAAACCTCTGGGCAGTCTGTGGACATAAGGACAGTTGAGAGGTATGTCAGAGACATATCACTGTCAGATGTCAAGTCACACAGAAAATGCATGTCCAGATAAACCCTGTTAAACTAGCAACCCCTATGTGTATAACAGCACTACTGGCTTACAATCTGTACCCAGTTCTGGAGCTTTGTTCCCCATGTTGTTGGGCTGTCTCCACATGTTCTCTCCTGAGAGGTATTCCCATCTACTGTCTGTGAAGCTGTAGCCCCCACACTTCCATAATGTCCTCCACACAGGCAAGGAAAAGGGGCAAGGCACACATGAAGGCAGTAATTATAGCATTGTGTTGCTATGCACTGGCAAATGGAAAGACAACACAGCTGCTCTGGATGCAAGTAGCAAGTGGGAGACACCAATTGGTGCACAGGCCATTATCTGCTCATGAGCAGTACCTACAAAAGGCAAGCTGCTGCCTATGAAACACGGGTCACAACCCATCTTCACAAAGACAGACTGCGACTACACAAACCTAAACATTTGCATTGTTGTGAGGAAACTCCTGAGCACTATAACAGGTATGTCAATCATGTAAGCTTGTAATGGAATGCAGAAGGGGGGAATGCAATGATGTCAAATGGGACATTAAACACTAGGCCGCAACAAGACGTGCTGGACTCACATGCTGCTGTTCAGCACTTATGACCACTTCCACTTGCTCTGCCTGCATTGACATGGAGCACATGACTGGCCCTTGAGTCACCCCAGCAAAGGTCAGCTCATGTATGACTACTAATGGAGTCTATGATGTGTAATATTGAGTGTCACTGGTAGGCCAGCTACCTGGTATGTTGTAATTATTCATACATCATCTGTGAATGCTAGTCCGATGCATATGCTTGTCTTACAAATGTAAGAGATGTACATAGGGTATGTGCATACTACATGACAGGTGCAGATGTGTGTGTTGAACTGTATGTGATATACTGAGCCAATACCTGACAACTGTCCAGAGTTTTTCAGACTGACCACATGTCTGCCTCATATATGTAGTTAGTGCCTCAAACAGTTGTGTATTGTCTGGCTCATCACTGGCACCCCATTAAAGACTGAAGTCATAACAAATTATCATATATGTGATTGTCAGATGTCATATCCTGCAGAGTACACCTGTGAATGTGACACCATTTTTGCTGGCAACTAAGTGTGTTTCAACTAGATTCATAAAGTGACACTATCTACTGCCCTTTGCCCACCACTGATGTGTGCCCTTGTGCAGATTTCTTGCTCTAACAGGAGCTAGGTGTCTCACTGTGAAACCCATGTCAGTGCAAGCTTATCCTGTCCTTTAGGATGCTGACATTTGTGCAGTCACTGACACATGCTTTCTAGCTGTGGAGAGCACACCATCCTTGCCAGGTCACTCATCCCATCATACGTTTAGACCCCAAATGGAGCCCCACAAAGCCACAGGAGGTGGAGTGTTGAACAATAGCATACAGATACAAACCTCCAGGCTGGCCAAACAGTATGATGCATGGGTGATATCCCAAGTGCAGTTAACAGTTGACAAAACCCCTACTCAAATCATAGCCAGATACAGGCCTCCAACCATGGTTATGGACACTCACCACACCTATTGGGACCTGCTGGGATCTGTCAGGATTCATTCATCTACCCTGCTCCTGGGTGACTTCAAATACCCAAACATAGTGTGCATGACCTACGCCACCTGAACATGAATGAACATAGATTCCTGGGCTTTGTCAATGGCAATGCAGTGGATCAGCCAGTCAATACTCCTATGGCAGGTGGAAATCTCATGTACCTGGTCCTAACCAACATGAACCACTCCTACAGTGCCATCCCCCTTGGTAATATCTGACCACATAGCCATCAATGTTCAGGTCACCATCTCCCCTGCTCCCCTTTTACAGTGTCAAACAGAATGAACTGTACACAAATGACTTTAAATCCCCTCAGAGCAGGTAGAAGTAGCTGTACAGCCAATGTCTCATCTGTTGGAACTAGCAGCAGTGTCCAGGCCTACACCACAATACTATGTGGGCACCTACATAGCTGTATGGACTCAGAAGTAGCTGACAGGACAACATCATCTCCCACAAGGTAGGGTAAACACTTGTGGTGGACAGCAGCAATACACAAATCCCATAATAGGTGAAAACAATTGCTGGACAGGCCAAGAAGGAACATGTGCCTCATTGTAAGCAGTGTCACCTTGGTCTGCACAAGCAAATAAGGGCATAGGTGATGCACCCTAAGGCTGTCTTTGAGTGCAAATTGGAAACATCCACCAAGGCAGATCATTAGGCCTTCCACACATGTCTGCAATCCCAGAGACAGCACACAAATCTGCTCTGTAGTGGTGGTCATTAACACCACATGCACATATGGCATAGATATAGGCAACCAGCTATAGATAGGTGAAGTGTAAATACCACCCCCTGTCTCCCCAGTGGTACACATGTGAATGTACAGCACCTGCCCCCCTCCCCTCATCATCAGGTAGCAGGTCCGTAATGCCCTCTTAAAGGCAACACAGAGAGGCCTCCATAGGCATGATACCATCCCTGGCTGCATTCCACATGAACACAGGCATGATCTCTCAGATCCATTCTATACTGTAGTCCACCACAGCCTGAGCACTGGTGTCATCCCATCTGCACAGAGGACAGTCACTGTCATCCCTATACACAAAGGTAGAGAAATCCACCAACCCAGCCAATATTATGCACATCAGCCTAACTACCTGCTCTGCAAGGGCATGGAAGGCAATATCAAGGACATTATGAACAGGGACATCAGCAGCATCAAAATGTCTGGGCCCACACACCATGATATTGCCAAAGGGAGATTAGACCTGTTAAACCTGATTGATCTCTCTGGAGTGGTCAAAAAACACAGGGATGAGGGGAAGATGATGAGCAATGCCTACCTTCACCTAGCCCAATCCTCTCACACTAATCCCCAGATGGACAGGATACATACGCCTACGCAGCTAGGCACCAACCTGTAAGTTACCAGATGGGTAGCTAACTGGCCCAATGATAATACTCACTAAGTCAAAGTAGTAGAACCCACCTCTAATAGTAGATTCATCTACAACGTTGTACCCCAAGGATTGGTCTGGGGGCATCTACTGTTTGATATATATATATATATATATATATATATATATATATATATATATATATATATATATATATATATATATATATATATATCTGAGGTACAGGACAAAAGCAGTGGTTGTGGCTGGCCAGGTGTATGGATGCTTGCAAGCTGCCCATTGCCTTACATTCCACTACTGATGTGATCATCATCCAAGAGGCACTCACCCAATTACTGACTGGTACATGAAGCATCACTGCAAACAAAATGCCAGGAGAGGCATCATTCCCCCTATTGTGGCAGTTGTCATCCACATGAAGTATGACAGTAGTAATGTACTGAGCATGCAATCAGGTGTGAGGCTTCTTATGCACTGAGGTTGGTAGCAACCTTGCAGTTTTCCACCGTGTGGGCACCATTGTATGGAAGGCCATCTACATGGTCCACCTCACAAATATGGGTATATCATAGGTAGGTAGGTCATAGGTAGATGTAAAGTGAGGGCAGACCTCTACAGTATTGAGCAGTACTGTTGTAAAAATAGAAGCCTATGCAGTTGTTAATGTACTTTTCTTCACTTCCCCACCCTTCATCTACATCACTAATTATTAATCATATAGTACGGGCATGTTTTTCCAAACCTAAAGTTGGGACAACAAATATAATTAATTGGTTGCATGCTAACATACCTTGTTCAAATACCATTGTTGGTGGCATATTGCTGTCATTGTTACTGACATGCTCTTACAATGTTTACTGTTATCCCAGTTATGCATGTGTTCTGTTTGCTATGCAACTGTTTCACATCTGTTGTTTTGGGATAATTTGAACATCTATGGATGCCTTTAAAACTAATCTTGAAATGTTTTGTTCATGACTAAGCAGTATATCTTGGAAAACCTCAACACCATAGCACGTTTGGGAAGGCTGATCCCAGCAGATCCACCAGTCCCACCCCATCTGGCTGTGGCACCATGTCCCAGCACATCTGGAGCACACCCTGGAACTTCATCTTCTGCAAGCCCTGCACCACCTGGGCATAGATGCGAAGATGAGCCCATTGTCTGCCATAAGTTCTGAGGTATGGTGTGCAGTGTCATCTGCTCTGTGTTGGGTGGCCAGCAGCGCCAGATGGAGTGCTGCCTGGCACACCTTGAGGACCAGGCTGCCCCTCCTGTTCATCCCCCAGCGCAGCCACTATCAGGGCTGTGAAGGTGCAGTCATGACTGCCTGCAGGTGGGGATTTCAGTCCCACTGTATCCATATGGGGGCTCATGGGACCCTGATTCCCAAACATCCTCCCCATCCAAAGTTTTTACCCCCTCACATGTGTCATACACCACCCCTGTCTGCTGTCTTGTCTGTCTTGTCTGTCTCCCTACCCAACCTACCTCCCTAGATGTACGTACAATCCTTCCTCAACACCCATTCTCACCTTAACAAAGAAAAAACGGCATCTGTCCCCCAAAAAATTATCGCCTCATACATAGCTGTCCATTTCCCACAGGTGTCCAATGGACACATGTAATCTGGTCCAATTGGCTTGACAAAACATTGCTGTTGCCCTCATCCCTTGCTCTGGGGTTTGAGTGTCCAAATTCCGTACAAATGCACAGCTGCTGCTGAATTACAAATGGACAGCTATGAACCTTCCCTTCACCCATTCTGCACATCCCTAGCTGCCTTTCATATTGTTTTTCTTTCTGCTTGTCCCTTTCTCACCACTTCCCTATAACCTCTTTTTCTTTTCTTTTAATGGAATTAGCATGGGTGTTAGTGGGAGTAAGCGAGTTTGCACAATGCTAAGTGAAGCCAAAATGGATTAAGCATCTATACAGTTAACCATATGTTGACATCACTTAGCATCACGCAAACCCACACAATCCCGCTTGAACCCACTTAAACCTGCTTTAATCACTCTATCTCCATCAGCGCTGTTCTGCTTAGCAACAAAATAATTAGACCTGCCAAGTCTCAAACCCAGGACCCCATACACTATTGTCAGAGCAATGGACCACTACAACATTTAAGCTGCAGGAATTTTTGATGCTTTTTCAAACATATCATTCAGTAGAGTCATTCAGCAGTAGGGAAAAAGCCCTGTGGAATCACTCAGGTTTTGTATATATACATACATACACAGATATATATGTATGGAGATGCATATATATGAAAACATATTAAAGAAATATATATATATATATATATATATATATATATATATATATATATATATATATATATATGTACACACACACACACACACACACACACACACACACACACACACACACACACACACATATATATATATATATATATATATATATATATATATATAGATGTACATAACACATAGTGCAGTCATACCTCATAACCATTCCTCTCAACCTGTTCATGCAAGACATCTGGCAAAGGCTATCAAAATGTGGGGACAATGGGCCAAACGTAGGGATCTACTTTAAATATTGCCATTAGAAATGTAGACAGTTGCAAGAGTAACAAGATTTATTTCAGCATACATATTCAGAATGATATGAGGTCTAACACTGAAATGTATGTCCTCATTTATTGACAGAAATCCTCAGATCATCCCAGTGATTTACCAGAGAAATACGAATAATTTGTGGAACAGACCAGAAATATGAGCAATAAACCTGGACATTCTGAAACAATCCAGCCAGTTGACAGGTATGCTCAGAACCTCTTAGTGCAACGAATTTGGACCAAGCCTGACAAAGTGGGGGGAGAAAGTCATGAACAGAGGGACATATCTGAAGTACTTGAGTAGATAAGCTGAGACAGTTCTAACATATGTTGACTGAAATAGCACAAGTAAAAGACTCAATTGCTTCTCATGAGTTAGTGACTTAAGTCCTCACATCATCCCACTGATTTGTCACAAATACATAACAATTATGGGGACCAGAACAAAGAGCTTGACAACTGGACATCCTATGAATATCTGGAGATAACATGACATTAGGGAAACCACACTGAGCTGTTAAGCATGTCACCAAGCACCATCCAAACTACAGTCAGACTGACACAGCACTACCCCAAATTAGCTACGGAGAATCACACATGCATTTGCAAATGTATCAGGCACTACAGGGATGCAACAGTAGTGAAAAACAGACACCAGTGTGAAAGTGCATACCCGCAGCCAATTTCACTACAGTTACAGTAACATACCAGTAAGCCAAATTAACACGAGTATAATGACTGTGTGAACAAAAATATCATGTTTGCCACTCACACACTACCCCTACATATACTGGCCCAATTCACAGTGTAGTGGGAATCCTAAGGTGGTACGGGACATGTCTCAGTGTGCCCCTACAAACATATACAGCCAATAGACCACCAGAAACTGGAGCAGCATGCACAGTCAGATAGAAAAGGAGCCATGACACTTACATCTATCCTCCTCCCTACACAGCCCAACTAACATCTACACACTACACTGCTACACAGTCCTGAACGTCTGTTAACAATTGTCAGACATACACAGACCTCCCAACTGTACAGATTTCCATAGAATATCCAGGCTTTGTCCTCATATATATGGCCTCTACCTCATAACATGTCTGGCATTCTGCTACGTCACTGGGATGATATCAAAAATGAAGGCACTAAATGATGATATACCATACCTATCAACCTTTTACTGCATGACATCTGGACAAAGCCTGACATAATTGGGGACACAGGCCCAAAACAGGGGCATATTTGAAATATTGTTTTTAGTAACTGAGAAAGTTGCTGGTATTACAGGGTTTGTTGTAACATATCTTTTCTGAGGGATATGAAGTCAGAAACACAAATGGATGTTAGCATTTACTGACTGCCATCCCCAGAGTATGCTACTGATTTGCCAAGGACAAAAACACTCTGAGGAACAGACCAAACATAGGAGTCAAACCTCTGGCTATTCTGAGGATAGCCCTACAGTTCATAGCTTCATAGGTAGGTACTAGATTATTGACCCTGGGGCCTATACAAGCCCAGCCAAAAAGGTACCCTGGCTTTTGCCACCCAAGAAAATTATTTTCCTGTGCCACTGTCGAGCAGAGCCACAGAAGTGATCCCCGGGGTGAATTTCCTATTTCCCATCCAATCATCAAGATTTTTCTTAAAGAGTGCTAATAAGGAGCTTTGTTTGATATAGATAGGTAGTTTGATCCAGAGTATGGGAAGCCTCTGGGACAGGAATCTATCCCTCCAGCATGTTCTGTTTATTGTGGTGACAAGGTTTAGGTCCCTAGAGCGTGTAGCTTGGAGGGATTAGGATTTCTTTAAGTGGAGCATGTATAACAGCTCTGGGTTTGACATAGCTTTGTATGTTAGGCAGAGATTACTTCTGAGGAGGAAATATGCGACAGAGTAAAGCTGGAGTTTTTTGAGACGGTCTGCATAGGGCATCTGTTTGAGGCAGGTAATCCTCTTTGTGAGGTATTTCTGAGGCCTTTTCAGTTGTTGTAGATGTCTTGTGAGGTACATACCAAAAGGGGCATTGTACTCTACAATGGGTCTAATGAGTGATGAGTAGAGGGGAACAATGACCTCTTTTTTTCTGGATGAGAAACCTTTTTGTGATGAGGTGTGCCACATAGAAGGATTTCCTGACTACTGTGGCGATGTGATTATCAAAGGAGAGACTAGTGTCCACCTGTGTCCCAAGGTCTTATCACACTTTTGGTGTTAAGTATACTACCGCCTATGTTGTAGATCATGGGCACAGAGTTTTTACCAAAGGAGATGACAATGCACTTTTTGGCATTGAACTTGAGGCCATGGATTTGACACCAGGCATCTGTTTCAGTGAGGCCCTTTTGTAGGATGTCCACATCGTTAGGAGGTTCAGTTATGGCTCCTAGTTTGCAGTCATCTGTGAACTTCGTTAGCCAAAGACCTTCTGTGTTAGCCTGTACTTCAGAGAAGTAGATACCAAACAGGAGAGGACCCAGGACTGAACCCTGTGGTACTCCACTTGTCACTGGTCTGAAGTCAGATTTGGAGTCTGCCACTTTCACAGTGTGGGTTCTGTCAGTGAGCCATTTGGCAACCCATCTTGTGACATAGGGATTTATACCTAATTTAGTGAGTTTATCTATAATTCCAGAGTTGAGGATGGTGTTGAAAGCCTTGGCAAGATCTAGATAGACTGTGTGAACCACCTTACCCTCGTCTCCAGCTTTGGTGACTGCTTCAAAGAAGTCTTTCAGGTTTAGGAGACATGATTTGCCTTTTACAAACCCGAACTGGGTGAGGCCCAGAGTTTGGAGATTACCAATGTCTTTGTTTATAAGTTCCATGATGATACGTTCCATGGCCTTGCAGACCAGGCTCATAAGGCTAATGGGGCGGTAGTTCATGGGGTCAGTGGTGACTCCCCCCTTGTGGAGTGGGATAGCCGTCACTGTGTGCTATTCAGCAGGCACAAAGCCTGAGGTGAGGCTATGATTGAACATGGTACTTAGGTGGGGTGCCAGTTTGTTCTGTAGTTGGTGTAGAACGCAGCCTGGGATGTTGTCTGGTCCCATGGATGCTGTGTTCTTGGCTTTGGAAAGTGTGTTTTTTACCTGTGCAGTCGTGATTACAGGAACTTTGCATTCTTCCAGTATAGAGATTGGCTCTTTAGGGGGTAAAGTTAGCACTGAACCTATCTGCCAGGATGTTGGCAATATCAGTTGGGTCTGTATATTTAGTGCCATTGTGCTGTAACTCAGAGCAGATCTGAGTGTTGCCATTGAAATTCTTAACATAGCTATAGAATGCTTTGTGGTTGTCTTTAGAATCAGTGGCAATTTTGTTTTCGTAACTAGCTTTGAAGTATTTTATCAGGGATCACAGCTTCTTACTGAGGCTGACCAGTGAGTTTCTCAACTCATGAGATTTTACTCTCTTTTGCAACAGTTTCTTCCTTCTGTTGTACAGTTTGCTTATGGCAGGGGACCACCAGATTGGCTTCCTTTTTTTGGGGGATAGCATCTTGGTTCTGTTTGGGATAGCACGATCCATGGACTCGTGTAAGTGCTTATAAAGTGCAATTGTGTAGGATTCAGTAGTCATAACTGTATTGTCCGTCTGCATGAGTGTCATGAAGTTCACCACTTCTGTCTTAAGAAGCATGAAGTTGGCTTTGGAGAAATTTTTTACCATGGTTTCCTTAATGGGGGGTGGGCGCAGGATATGGATATCTAGGGTAATTAGCTTATGGTCAGATCGGACTAATGAGGTGTTGACTTCAGGTGTGGAACACCGGTCACTCATGTTGGTAATGACTAGATCTAGGTTATTGTTGCCCCTGGTGGGGGTGTGGATAAGTTGATCCAGGGCATTGGAGTTTATGAATTCCAGAAAGTGTTGAGTGAAGGAGTTGGTACGAGTAGTTTTCCCAGTTAATGGTGGGGTAGCTGAAATTGCCCATTATTAGGGTGCTTGGTTGAGAGAGTTGAGAGTTATGTAAACCACATAACACTGTTAGACTTAATATCACACAGAAAATGCATGTCCACACAAACCCTGTTAAACTAGCATTAATCCAACTGTATAACAGCATTACTTACATTCTGTCCATAGGTCTGGAACCTTCTCCCCCATTTTGTTGGGCGGTCTCCACCTTTTTTGTTGTAAGAGGTATTTTCAGCTACCCTCTGTGATGCTGTTGTTCACAACACCTCCATGATGTCCCACTCACAGGCAAGGAAAAGGGCCAATTCCCACATGAAGCACTCAATTATATGAGTCTGTTGCCATGTCACTGGCTATAGGAATAACAGCACAGCTGTTCTGCATGCAATTAGCAAGTGAGGGACACCAATTGGTACACAGGCCATCAGCTGCGCATGAGCATTATCTACAAAAGGCAAGCTGCTGCCTATGCAAAACAGATGTATATCCAACATCTCTGAGAGAGAGAGAGAAAGAGACAGACAGACAGACAAACAGACAGACAAACAAAAACAAACATAAATCGGAAGCAAACCAACTATACTTGGAAAAAAAGGTATGTCAATCAAGTAAGCATGTAATGAAATGCAGTAGGGTTTATGGAATAATGGGAACTAGGAAGTGTAACAAATATGTCTCAACAAGACTTGCTCTTACTGATATTTTGCTTATCAGCACATATGGCTATAGCACCTGGATCTGTCTGCAGTGACACAGATCACAGCTCAGGCCCCTGAGTCACCCCAGGAAACGATGGCTCATGTATGACTACTACTGGAGTTTCTGTTGAACAATACTGCCTGTGACACTGCTAGGCCAGCTAGTGGGATGCTGTAAATATCCATATGTTACTTGTGAATACAACTATGATACACATGTTTGTCTAGACCTATACAGGGTATGTGCATAGTACACTACTGTCACAGACGTGTGTGTTGAACTGCATGTGATATACTGAGCTCATACCATTCAACTGTCCAGTGTTATGCACACTGACCATATGCGTGCCTCATATCAGTAGTCATTTACTCATACAGTTGTGGTAAATCATTGGCAAATCTGTGAAGACTGACATTAGAACATGATAGCATACATATGAGTGTCAGACATCCTCCAGGGTATTTCTTTGAATGTAAAGCCTACTGTGCTATCAACTGACTTAAGTGTGTTACAGCAATATTAATAAAGTGTCACTAATTTTGGGCCATTGCCCCCCATTTATGTGTGTTATCCTGCAGATGTCCTGCTCTAACAGGTTGAGAGGTATGACTGAGCAGCAAGAGTGTAAATACAGTGTGTCATACTGACATAGAACAGAAATGTATATCAGGCATTATCTGTGCATGTGTATGTATGAGTAGGTATAGCTGGAGGCCTCAAAACAACAGACATGAGATGCAAAACGTCAGGTAAATAAGTTGTATATGTTGTATACATGTGTAATCTTAGTTTGTGTGCATCCAAAAGACATACATTTCTACAGCTACTGGTTGTTGCATTGCCGTGACACAGATATGGGTAGTAGAATAAGCATGATTATCAGGTTGGAAATGGAGAGTTGCCCAACTGTGTTATGACCTTGTGTCCATATCCACTACAAACAGCTATATGACCACCTACATAGCTGTATGGAATCAGCAATACCTGACTTGTAAAGCCTGCCAATACCAAGGTAGAGTAATCCCCTTTGCTGGACAGCAGCAATACACAAACCACATAATCGGTTGTTATATTGGCTGTACAGGGCCAAGTAGGAGCAGGCACCAACTTGGAAGCAAGTCAACCTGTGTCTGAACAAGCATATGAGGTCACAAGTGAATTACTGTAAGGTTAACTATGAGTACATATTGGACACATCCACAAAGGCCAATCACAAGGCCGTCTTCACACATCTTCAGTCTCAGAGGAAACAACCCAACCCACCCTGTACTGGTGGCCAATCACACCACATACACACATAGCATAGCTATAGCCAACCTGCTGCAGACAGGTTAAGGGAAAACATCACCCTACCATGCCACCATCAGTATAGGTGGATATGTACAGCACCCGCACCCCTCCCCTCATCATCAGGGAGCAGGTCCATAATGCCTAATCAAAGGCAACAAATGTAAGTCTCCATGGGAGCTGATAACATCCCTTTCTGCATCCTAGATGAACACAGGCATATGCCCCCAGCTCCATTACACACTGTACACAAGCAAAGCCTGAGCACCATTGACATCCCATCTGTAAGGAAGATGGCCACTGTCATCTCTCTATACAAAGGTGAATGATGAATGGTGGATTGTGCAATTTATTGGCCCTCAGTGGGGGAACATGACACATCAAGGCTAGGAGTGCAATGCAAGCTCATACTGTGCTGATAGATGACAGGGGTATGGTGTGGTTGTAAGTGGTGGGTAACGCTAGTCATTGGTGATGTGCAGGTTATGTACATAATGTTAAAATACAAGAAAGTCCCAAAAGTATAAAAATATGACAAAAAGGCCAGTAAAAAAGTGTAAAATTCACCAGCTTGCACTTTATTAACAAGAATGTCTCAAGTCTCAACGTCTCAAGTCTTTAGCACTTTGGCAAGAAATGCCTTCTAGGAGAACTATCAGGTTTTACCTCACTATCAGGTACCAGCACTATCAGGTTTTACCTCATACCATGCGTTCCGGCCCCAAAAATTAATACCAAAGAAAGGTATCCATATTCATCAAGGACACACACACACCTCAAGAGACAGTGGCAACGATGCATCAGAGACCATCCAGGTGCAATTAACTATACTATAGGCAGACTGCTCTGCAAATTAGCATGTTACAGGCCACCCTCACAAACTCATTACATACCCATGCTCCCCAAAATCCGGAAATACAATACCAAGAAGGGGTAAGGTATACACATCAAGACACACCACACAGATAAATTTAACAGCGCCTGATCACATCAGAGATCCAGACGTGCATCAGTAACCATAGGCAAGACTGCTCTGCAAATTGTAGCATGTTACAGGGCCACCTCACAAAACTCAGGAACCTCACATTCTCACCTCTGGATACATACCGGGTATCATTGAAAACTGGTGATACAAACATTAACTGTCTTTAGCACTTCGGCAAGAAATGCCTTCTAGGAGAACATCAGTAAGGAAAAAACAGTATCATTTTATACAAACATTAACTATCAGTTATAAAAACTTTAATTAATTAATATCTAAAACATAAATACTGTATTTCTGTTATATTTAGAAACAATTATATCAAAAGCTTCCATGAGCATTCAGTATTAAGTCTACAAGGACTTAAAGTATTGTATTTTAAAATATAAATACTTTCTTTATATACCAAATGATGTTTATTCTTAAACTCAGAGTTGCCAACACCCCAATTAACTTGTTCTAGGATGCTGGCTTGCAGAGAGTCTGGGTTGCTATTGTGAAACAACTTAAAATGCATGGCAACAGATTAGCAACATTTTCCATTTTTATGTCTCTAATGTGCTCCTGCAGTCTCAATTAAAAACTTCTCTTAGTTTCACCTATATAAAAGAGACTACAGGAGCATCTGAGAACATAAATAACATTAGATGTTACACAAGTAAATTTTTTTGTATCTGAAAGGTCATATCCTGGTGTGGCCATACCTGTCAACTGTATAGATTCTCACAGATTATCCAGATTCATGACTCATATATCTGGTAGGTTTCCCTTAACATTGTGGTTTTCTTGGACATTTGTTGCAAATCACTCAGGGTTGCAGTCAGGGAATAATGACATAACATTAGAGTTTCAGACTTCACACCCTTTATGACATCCATGCTACTACACACCCCTCTGTTATTCTATCAACTTTCTAACACTATGAGAGCAATATTTCAACTGTGTCCTTATATTTGGGCCTTTATCCCACCATTATGTATGGCTTTGCCCAGATTTCTTCCTCTACAATGTTGAGAGGTATGCTACTAGCATTTAGTGGCATGGCATTACATTTACATTTTATTGACTGTTTTATGTTGGTAGTATGGACCCCATGACATTCCCTACAAAAGCACTATGGGTGAGGCATGGGCCTTTGCCAGATGTGAGACTGATACAGGCCATCTGTAGCAAGGCAGTGCGTTCTGTCACTCATATGTTCCCAGGCTGCCAGGCAGTGGACCCCTCCCCCCCGGGGTGACAATGGTAAGTGACAGAATGCACTGCTGTGCTGCTAGGCACCATACCTCTCTATGTATGTGAGTCAGATATCTGGACAAAGTCATGATTAATTGGGTGACAAAGGCCTAAATATATGGACCATTTTAACTCTTGGCCTTACAAACCTGAAAGGGTGATATAATAACAGATTTTGCATTAGCATGCATTTATCTATAGGGAATGAAATCTAAGACACTACAATCCATCATTATTTTCTGACTTTAGACTTTCATTGTTAGCCAGTCATTTGCCAGACAATGACTATTTTAGAATAAAGACACCACAAATATGATGCAAACCTGTGTACATTCTGCAAAAGGTATGTACAGTTGTGAGGTATAGTAGACACTGTGTAGGTTACTCCATTGTGGCCCCCTGTACATGACCTATCCAGCTTCTCAGCAGTAATGGATATTGACATCTGGACAGTATGTATAACTTCCACTGTAGGTGTAGCTGACATGCAAAATAGTTGCCACTGCATTTCATGGAACATGGCCCTGTCTACCACAGTACTGTACCTAGGCCACTAGGACACAACAGCCATGAGAAGTTGCTGGCCACATCCTGACAGTATTCCCCATACATATGCATAGTTCATTGACCCCTGCATATTGTGGACATGCAACAAGTTATCATGTTGATTGGGACAGCCCTGGCAATGTGTGCTCTGCTGCTATTACCCTACAAACTTACATGTTACTGCATTTCTATGTGAATATGGGTGTGGGGGGGCATACCTGTCAACAGTACACATTTGCACAGACTGTAGTGATATTGACTTTATATTTTGGTTCCATTTAACATATTAGTGTGCTCTGTCTTGGAGAATAGAGGCATATCACTACAGACCACAGGTTAGATTGTAATGCCATACGATTGAGTTTCAGACTTCTTACTCTTCAGAGCCTTACTGCAACTGCAAGGCCTGCTGTGATATCACTGTTTATTCCTGTAGGGGAGTAGTCCATCATTGTCACCATTTGTGGGCCTTTGCCAGATATTCCTTTATGGTTTTCTATGTCTGACTTGTGTGAGTCTGAGGGGTGAGTATGGGATCCCAACAGTGACATCCATGCATGTGACCTATGACCCTCCTTAGTTGGACCCCAACATATACAGAAGTGGGATTTGTCACCTTAAATGATACTGCATAGTGTGGGGAAGCCAGTATTGTGCAGACATTTCCTGGTGTCACACGTAGCTGTCAGTTGTCTGGTGCTATCCCAGTAGACCACCCCATTCCCTTGCATGCGTGCAGCATTACTATAGATATGCTACAAAAACATACTAATCCATTAATTTATTGTTAAGAAGACTGACTTACTTTGTGCCTGTGGCAGTTGTGAGGATGGTGCTTGAGGGCTGCCTATGTTGGATGCACACAGTACACTGCCTATACATGGTAAGTTACAGTTAATGTGATGTGTGTGTCATCCATTTTACTGTGTGTGAGAGTCAGAGAGAGATATCAGTCCCTGGGTCCCTACAGTGTCAGTGTGTGTGCTATGTATTGCCTCTTTGCCAAGGCCTGGGCATACTGGGCACACCTCCGTTTGCCTACAGGAGCAGGCTGAGGGACTTCCTCCTCTGAGTCCCTCTGTACCTGTGGGGACCTTGGTAATGGTGGGGGACTGTGTGGCCCTTCCCCGTGCTGTTCCTGCTGCAGCTGTTTCTGCAGGATCATATTGTGGCATGGCACATACTATGAACATGTGTGCACATGTGGTTGGAGAGTACTGCAAGGCTCCACCAAGTATGTTAAGGCAGTGGAACTGTGACTTGAGCATCCCAAACACACACTCTATAATGATCCTGGTTTGTGCATGTGCCTCATTATGGCATTCTTGAGTGGGTGTGTGTGCATTTCTGATGAGTGTCATCATCCATGGCTCCAGTGCATAGCCAGAATCCCCCACCAGATGGTCATATGAGATGACCCACTGGCAAATGCCTGGTACAGCTGTGACAAATGCCAGATGTTAGAGTCGTGATAGCTTCCAGGGCTGCCAGCACACACATTCATGATAATGCCCTGGGCATTGCACATGACCTGGCAGTTGATTGAGTGGAATCCCTTGTGGTTTATCTATACCCTACCATGTTCAATGGGTGGGGCTTTGCTGTGGATGTGCGTGCCGTCTATCACACCCAGTACCTCCAGGTATTCTGCTACATGGTGGAAGAGACGCATATTGCTGGTCCTCTCCTTATGGGTGTTGGGGAAGTAAATGTGCTCACCAGCATGTAGCAGAATGGCATCCAGGAACTGGTGGAGTACCCTGGATGCAGATGCCTGTGAGATCCCCATGATGTCCCCAGTTGGACTTTGGAAAGTACCTGTAGCTAGTATTTTTAAGGCTACACGTACCTTGGTATCCACTGGGATAGGTTCCCCTCTGTTGGCTCTGGGTCTGAGTTGAGGTCGGCACAGCTCGATGATTTGCTGAAGTATGTCTCTGTCTGCCCTGTAGCACTCTACTATTTCCAGATCATGTAGCCCCTGCTAAGTTACCCTGGTCTGAACACTCTTCTCCTCCTCCCCGGTCTGTGGCAGTTGTCAGCATTATCCTCCTCACCGCCCTCAGCCTCTAGCTCATACTGATGGATCAAAGCAATGGCAGCCTCTAACATTTTTACAGTTAAAATTCCCCTGCATATGTACAGCAATGGTGCAGAGTTTGTGGGAAAAAAACAGACTGTAAGGTGTTTGCATAGTTTATACTGTTGTGCTGCAGATGCTGCCTGTATGATTGGCTGACAATGATGCGTTCCACCTGCCAGCTATGTTATTTGTACATGATTGCTTTTATTCTGCTATTTCCCTTTTTTTTCTTTTTTTCCCTTCCCATTTCTGCCCCTTTTAAGCTCTGAGGTGCACTGCGCAAGCCCATTGCCCAAATGTAAACAGTCTTGCTGTTTCTGTTTTTTTTTGTTTTACACCCAGCGTGTGCCACGCAAACTCATTTAGCTAAGATAAACAATGAGAAATGGCCCTCCCCTGGACATGAGCATGCTCTTCATTTCATGGAATAAGTCAATACAGCCTGAGACACACCCCCTTGCTTAGCTGTGCTTAGCTAAGCTCATCTGGGAACCGTGGACCTCCAATGTGCTTACACCAGTCATGACACACCCCCTTTTCATGTCTGCTGTTCCTTCTGCTTACACCACTGCCTTATAGCTCCTACATGGTTAAGTGCAGTTTGGCACTTATCTTCTTTTTGTGATTCAGTAAATTTCCCTCATTAGCATACCCCACTGCCTTAGTCCCTAGTTACAGCACTACACCAGCGCCTTTCCCCTTAGCAACTACTGTTCCCTGATATTGTTTTGATTCTGCATGCCATAGACTATAATGGCAAAATGCAGATTTCACTTAGAATTGACTTTTCACAATTTTTTTTTATTTTCGGCACAATCCTGTTTGTATGCTGCTGCCCTATGCTTAAACGGCCAAGATCGGCCAAAAAAAACTTTGATTTGTATAATTTTGCAACACTTTTCCATGACAATGGCTATATATTTGGCCATTGGCATGCCAAAGGATTAGAATACATGCTTTAGTTTGAGCTGTCATGGCTCCGTTTTGATTTTTGCAGAAACGTATTCAGCTAGTAGCCAAGTAAAATTCTGCATGCTACACTATTCTCTCACGGTTGCCTGCCTGCTTACTGGATTGCTAATTGACCTCATTTGCATGGTTTTCAACAGCAAATGAGGTCATTAGCATAATCCAGTCATGTCCATGGCAAAATAGTGTTAGCAGGCTGGTGCACGTCCCCAAGCTTGTTTACTGGATCGCTTGGCGGCCATATTCTGTGCAGGAACAGCTACACTATTCCTGCAAGGAAAAAAACTTTTATTGAATCCCAGGGAATATCTATAAGGTAAGCGTATGTTTATTAATGAAACAAAGGTTGGAGAACAGTCAAAAGGCACACTTACTTGGAACAATAACAAAATATCCTTTGCCCAAGATCTTCCCATTCAGATTAGACAAGCAAGGCAACTCCTCTCTCCATATTGCAGTCTTCTATTAGAGAAAAAAATAAAATTTCAGATGAAGTACCCAAATACACTTATTTTCTACATTAAAGAAGTCAAATACATGGTCACTAGTCCCAATGAAGCAAAAGAGACTTTTATGGACATTTTTAAACAGATTCCACCTTCAGAAACAAAATAAAACCAGAAAAACGATAAACGCCCCTCGAGTGAAGAAATAAGCCATTCCGCGATCACTCAAGATGGGAATCCAACCCTTACAGCTTCCCCTTGCTCCCTAGGCCTTTACATCTATGAAGTGAGCCATGAGGAACACAGGAAAAGGAAATACAATCTGGGTAGGAACCAAAAGCAACTGCCAGTTTCTGATGTGTGAATTTCAAGAAGGCACCACCTCCTGGGACTTTGGATGACTAAATCATTCTCCCTACGATCTCGAAGGCTCCAATACAAAGACCAAACAGCCTGAAAGAAGCTATAGCAACTGATATAACATATTACCAACTGAAAAACGGAAATCAACCTCATCAACCAAGAAACAGCTGCTGAATACAAGAGGACCAGCGACCTGCAAACAAAACCTTGAAGAAATGAGGTACTGTTGCACTGAATCTCTAATTAAAACTGTGCACCCATTGCCATGGAACTAAATATAGAACCCAGTCTTAAATAGCAGATAAGGAGCAAACTGTTAAAAACTGGGTAGTTTACTGATAAATTATAGGGAAAAATGAAAAATGCCTTGTATAAAAACTATAAAATATTAAAGTATTTTGAAGAGGAGAAATCTCAAGAACACACAAATGTAACCTAACAGGTTGCAGAGAATGTAAATATACCTCAAATTTGTAAGCTTTAGCTGATGACATGATAGGCTTGGATGCCCTTTTTTTTTCTCTCTCTTCCTACCCCTGAATATAGGTGCCAATGACACATTTTATAACCCATATAGGTTTGTGTGGAAGTCTTTCTAGGCACCTAAGATGGACAAAAAAAATGGATAAATGAAGGGGAGAAAAGAGAAGTACAATGTAAGAAAAATGTAAATATGACAAGTCTGACTCTTAGCTAAAAATATTATGCTACAGAACGACATAATTCACTGTGGAAATGTTTATTAATATCCTGTTTAAAACACATTGTTAGTAGGAGTAAGTCACAAGTTAAAAACCATAAATGCTGTACTTTAACTGTAACAACCTGAATGTGCAAATAGTTTGATAGAAGAGTCTAGGGACATTATCAGTAGTGCTTTTCGAGGTAACTAGTCTGTTTTCCTTTGTCCGTATTGTAAATAGTAACACAGGGGGGGATAACATGTATAAAATTTGTACACAAAGAGGTAACACTACCCAAAATTAGTTGGAGAAGTAAACCTCATGCTGAACTTTTATTCTGCCCCTCTGATTATTCCTGGTCCAAGAGTATAGTGGTTAGGCACAAGGTAGGGACAGGGATACTCGGATGCTTTCCAAAATTATCATGCAACAACACATACAAAGATCACAAATCAAAAGTAACATACAAGGCACATTTAACAAAAATATTCAATAAATAAATGTGGGAATTTGATTTGTGGAATGTTAAAGGACTCCAAAATAAGCAAAAAAGAAAACTACTCTTACACCTCACACTGAAAACCAAAGCCAACCTTATATTATTACAAGAAACACACCTCACTATAGAGCAATGGACAGAAATTGGCAAGAAGAAATGGATAAGACAAATCATAGCCTCAGAGGGAAAAACAAACAGTGCAGGAGTAGCCATAATAATTATGTATACGCACTCTGCAACAATCAACAATACATTTTTATGTCATTATACCCAACCTTAAACCAATTTAAAGATCATTACTTGGTGATTGGGGGTGACTGGAACACATATCAAAACCCAGATAAGGACAAATCTAACCTGACTAAAGCTTATAATAAACAAGCCTCATTAGCTATAAATGAACTCAAACAAGACTTCAAATTATATGACCCTTTTAAATATGGGGATAATGACAACAAGACTGGGAAATTTACATTTTGTTCGCAATGCCACAAAATGTGGTCAAGAATAGATTTTTTCCTAATCTCAGTTATATTTATTAACATGGACCCAACAACAACTTTCCATACCAGATTTTTCTCGGATCATTCTAAAATTATGCTTAACATTAACTGGGACAAAAAGATATATATAGCGAATACAGGTCATAACTGGTCACTAAACCCTAATTTGCTCACTGAAATGGATGTAATAAAAGACATAGAAATAATACTAAAAACATCCCTTACAAATATTGCTAACTCCCAAGTACCAATGGACATAGAATGGGCTGTGACCAAGGCACAAATTAGAGGACTATTCATCAAAAAAGCATCATACTATAAAAAAATTCAACTGAAAGAAGAACATGATCTGAAAGTGAAAATAGAGCATCTTGAAAAAGAATTACTAAATAACCACAAGAAGCAAACAGAGATAGATCTTTTAAAACTACAAAGGGATCTCTATATGTTAGAAACCAGAAACCTATCATTTTATGAAACCAGAATGTTAGCCACTTATACCGAGGAAGCCCAACTACCATCTCGAGCCTTGGCCAGGATTATTTCTTAACACAAAACTGTCTTCAAAATATCAGAAGTAAACTACAGGGACAAAAATTACACAAAAAATGAAGACATTTTTAAAATATTTGAAGAAATATACTCTCATATATATGGAGAACAAACACTACAAGCCTCGAAGGAAGATAGAACCCTTTTCCTTCAAAGTCTGAGATTTCCTAAACTAGACCTAGATCAACAAATAAAACTAAGTGAATCCATATCAATTAATGAGATAATCACAACAATCAAATACTTAAAAGCACATAAGGCTCCAGGTCCGGATGGACTCACCTCAGAATTCTATAAAACATTTACCCCCTTGATTGCCAAAATACTATTTTATATACTGAACTACATAATAAACAATAAGATAAATGATATCCTCTTTAATGCTTCCAAAACCATTCTTGTATTAAAAGAACATGCTGACCCCAAACACTCTGACAGCTACAGACCTATTTTCCTTCTAAATATAGATACAAAAATATTAATCTCAATACTTGCAAATAGAATGAAAAACTTAATAGAGAAAGTCATCTCTCATGAACAATATGGATTTATACCACATAGACAGACTAGTGACAATACATTATATTAGATGCATTAATATCCTATGCAAATCATAATAACACAAACATCTATGCAATGGTAGTAGATGCCCACAAGACGTTTGACAGAGTCAACCTAGAATTTCCACTACAAACACTACCTTACACCCAATAACTTCATTCAGATCATCCAAACTCTCTATAGTAACCCATACACATCGTAAAACACTCGTCTTTATTTAAACGCCAAAATATAACCAAACGTTTTTCGTCCTCACTCAATGCTCGGACTTCTTCAGAAACTATATTACAGCCATTTTAAAAAACTTCCAGTATTTATAATCTCATACAAAAAAGCCCGCCAAAAAACTCATCAGCGAACACAGGATCATTTAAAGGTATATTAGCCTAAAAACTACTGATTTACTAATATACTCTAAAACTTCAATAAAGTCAATGTGTTACAATAAAATCAAACAATGAACATAAAATAAATGAACATGAAAGTAAATTAATACATTCCTAATGAATATAAATTAATAAAATTCCTAATAATAAAATTCTATCTTATCACTTATTGGAAGTGATAAGATAGAATTTTATTATTAGGAATTTTATTAATTTATATTCATTAGGAATGAATTAACTTACTTTCATGTTCATTTATTTTATGTTCATTGTTTGATTTTATTGTAACACATTGACTTTATTGAAGTTTTAGAGTATATTAGTAAATCAGTAGTTTTTAGGCTAATATACCTTTAAATGATCCTGTGTTCGCTGATTAGTTTTTTGGCGGGCTTTTTTGTATGAGATTATAAATACTGGAAGTTTTTTAAAATGGCTGTAATATAGTTTCTGAAGAAGTCCGAGCATTGAGTGAGGACGAAAAACGTTTGGTTATATTTTGGCGTTTAAATAAAGACGAGTGTTTTACGAGTAGTAGCCTTAGCATTTTTGTGCTAGTTTGGAAGTAAAATTTAGAGTTGGTAACCCATACACATCCCTATATATAAATAAAACTTGGTCAAATAGAATCCCAATAAAAAAATTGAACAAGACAAAGATGCCCGTTATCACCCTCCCTTTTCAACCTATACTTAGAACCACTCTTTTTATACATTAAACAAAATACATACCATAACCCCCCAGTAACACACAATTTCAAAATATTTTTGCCACCTTTGCAGATGATTTGAACACATACTGTACTATAAATAAAAAGAAAACCACAAGTGATAATGAAGCACTATATCACACAAAATGAACTTTAATCCACTGGTTTAGTGCTTTCAGCCCAAGAATTAGGCCTTCATCAGAACAAAGTGTTAAAAAACTGTCTCATTTTTATACCATCATCAATACACATCACACCAATCAAATCTCATTTTACTTAATGTAAAAACTATTTAAAATGTGTTTAAATAAAAATGCATTTTAAATAAAGCATACATTTCTAAAAAAACATAAACTATTTACATTTGTTGTAATAAGCTTTTCTTTTCAACACAGCTTTATAGTTGACACCATTGTTAAGCCCTGGTGCCCTGCATGCATCTAATAAAACCTGCCATTTAAACTCTCTAAAATCTAGTTCCCCATCTCTGTCTCAATTAAAGCCCAATGGAACATGATCTATAACTGTAAAAAGAAACTTAACACTGTTATTGCTACTCACACAGTTTAAAGTGTGCTTGTAAAGAGCATTATCTAAATTTTTCTTTTTGATGGCATAATAGTGTTCATACATTATGTTTTTAAGTTGCCTATTGGTTTTCCCAATATAGAATGAAGAACAAGTGGAGCATTTAGCCATGTATACCACAAATGTAGACTTACAATTAAAAATGCCTGGAACGTTCCACATCTTGCTCTGAGTTGTCACATTAAAATCTGCTCCCTCTGAAATGTATTTACAAAAATTGCAACTTTTACATTTAAAAGTACCTATGTTGCCTTGAGGCTTTTTTCTTTGTCCACTTTCTAACATTTCTTTGAAATTCCTTCCTCTTGTGTTAACAAACATGAGGGCTTCTCCTACTACCATCTGAAGATCACTATTTGAAACTAATATTCTCCAGTTGTTGGACACTATGTTTTTAATTTCTTTACTGTCTAAGGTAAAGGTTAACAACATGGACATTACCCAATCCTTCTTGTTTCGTCTGTTTCCACTAAGTCCCTCCCTTTCACTTGTACTAATAATGTCTTGGACTATTTTAGAAGGGTACGCTCTGTTTTTAAATCTAGAATGCAATTCCTGCACTAACAAATCTAACTGTGCTTCATTGCTTGTAAGTCTCTTAAGCCTTACTAACTGCCCCTTTATAATGTTATATTTCACATAAGTGGGATGCATACTAGAGTAACTCAAAAGACCATTGCTTGCCACATTCTTATAACTGATGCAGGACCCCAAAAAATCTTTACCTTCCTCTTTAATAACTTCTAAATCTAAGAAACATATCTTACAATTATCCCAGCTACCAGTAACATGTAAAAAAGAGGTGCTATTGTTCATGTCTACAATGAACTGTAAGAGCTCAGTTTGTGTGCATCTCCAAATACAAAAACAAATCATCAATAAAACAATAATAACTCACAATTTTCTGTCTGTTGGTAAACTTGGACATAATATTATTTTCCCAGTAAGCCAGAACTAAGTTGGCATAATTGGGAGCCCTCCTGGCACCCATCGCCACCCCCTTTGTTTACAAAAAATGTTCGTTGTCAAACATGAAGTAATTGTATGAAAAAATATTATTCATACATTCCAACATGAACCTGCACTCTTCTAATTCATATTCTCCACTGTTGATTAACAAATTCCCTACCCACTCTAACCCCACGTCATGAGGAACGCAGGTGTATAAAGATGCCACATCAAATGTCACCAGCAAATCACCAGCTTCAACCTTAATTTTATTGATTTTACTTAAAAAATCAAAAGAATTTCGAATAAAGGAGTCTGTCTTCTGCACTATCTCAAGCAAAGTTCTATCTATAAACTTGGAACATGGCTCTAACTTCGATGCTGGTGAAGAAACTATGAGCCTATAAGGGGGACAGTGCCCATCCTTATGTATCTTTGGAATACCAAAGAGGTGCCCTATCCTGGGTTTGTCTACTACAAAAAACTCATACATGTTCCTAGAAATTAAACCTTCTGATAAGGCTTCAAAAAGCCAAGACTCTATTCTTTTATACACTTTTAGGACATCACCTTTGGAAACCTTTTTATATGCAGTTTCACCTGCTAATAATAATTGCATTCCCTTCACATAATCATCAGAATTTACTATGACCATTGAACACCCTTTGTCTGCATGCATGACCCTGATGGAAATATCATCCTTAATGGAGTTGAAAATCATTTGCTGTTCTACTGTCATATTATAAATTTTTCTTTAGCTTGTTTTGTTTAACAAGTCCCTAATTTCTATTTCACACAATTCCTCAAATGCTTTTAATACAGGGTGCAAGGGCGGGTTAAAAATGCTAGGTGTAACAAAATCACCCTTTTGTTTACCATCTTGATTCCCCATGAACAACTTTAAGTTCTGTTTTCTGCTATATGCTTTTAAATTAACAATAGTGTCCACAATGTCTGCTCTTCTATATTGGGAAAACCAATAGGCAACTTAAAAACAGAATGTATGAACACTATTATGCCATCAAAAAGAAAAATTTAGATAATGCTCTTTACAAGCACACTTTAAACTGTGTGAGTAGCAATAACAGTGTTAAGTTTCTTTTTACAGTTATAGATGATGTTCCATCGGGCTTTAATGGAGACAGAGATGGGGAACTAGATTTTAAAGAGTTTAAATGGCAGGTTTTATTAGATGCATGCAGGGCACCAGGGCTTAACAATGGTGTCAACTATAAAGCTGTGTTGAAAAGAAAAGCTTATTACAACAAATGTAAATAGTTTATATGTTTGTTAGAAATGTATGCTTTATTTAAAATGCATTTTTATTTAAACACATTTTAAACAGTTTTTACATTAAGTTTAAGTAAAATGAGATTTGATTGGTGTGATGTGTATTGATGATGGTATAAAAATGAGACAGTTTTTTAACACTTTGTTCTGATGAAGGCCTAATTCTTGGGCTGAAAGCACTAAACCAGTGGATTACAGTTCATTTTGTGAGATATAGTGCTCCATTATCACTTGTGGTTTTCTTTTTATTTTACCAAAGTTACACAAAGTGTGAGACAAGTCTACAGTTTTCTTTGAATATACTGTACTACACCGAACTCAGATATAAACAAAATAATAGCTGCAATTGAACAATTCTCGACTATGTCTAACTACAAACTAAACCTTAATAAAACCAATATTTTCCCTTTAAAACCACCCAAACTTCTCTTGCTAATACCACTATTACACGCAATACAAATAAAAGAAGAAATTAAATATCTGGGGATTACCTTCTTCCAGAATAACAAGAACTTTTATCAAGGTAATATAACCCTTAAATGGCAAAACATAATGCAAGATTGCAAAAGATGGAACAATCTAAAATTACCATTCCTGGCCAAAAATCTCAATAATTAAAATGAACATTTTACCTAGATTAATGTTGTTGTTGTCTTTCAGCTTTTCCCAGCTAGGGGTCACCACAGCGGAACTCCAGTCCGCTAATGATTGGCAGTAGATTTTGACGAACGCCGAGGTGCCAGCTCGATGTTCAACCTTCAACGAAGGCAAGCCCATTTACGCATGTCTTTTGAACACCCACCCAACTGTGGGGAGGACATGCAGACTACACACAGAAGGCACTCCCCGCACTCAAGCCGAGAATCGAACGGGAGAACCTCTTGCTGTGAGGTAACAACGCTACCGCTGCACCACCGCGGAAGTCTTATATATATATATATATATATATATATATATATATATATATATATATATATATATATATATATATATCTATATATATAGATATTCATGACATCACAGATAATTATACATAAATGTTTCAAACAGATACACACCTTTCTAGAAAATTCATATGGGAACCCAAAAAAACAAGGATTTCCTATCCAAAATTAACACTTCCCAAGAACAAAGGAGGACTGAGTTTACCGGATTTTAAAACCTACTACTTGATTATTAACACTAACGGAATACTGAGAATAGCTGAACATAACCCGACAACAAAAAACTGGTCTCCTACTTGGGTAACAATCTACTACAAATATGTCAAAGCGCTAGGTATTAATCCCAAAGGACTACAATTCATAAACCAAAAAGAAATATAAACTTACATCATAGATCCCTTAAAACACTCTATTAACATAACACAAAAACTCTTTCAATCTCTGAACCTTGGACATGCCATGGAGATACTACAACCCCTCCATAAAAACCCAAATCTAAAAATAAACAACAAGATGTTGAACTTGGATCCTTATCCCCGATTAAAAGATAAAACAATTCAAGATAAATACCCATACTTCAACTGTTCGGATGAACCTAAATCTTCCCAAATCACACACAATAATTCTAAGGCAAATTAAGGAATTGTGTCCCATTTACCTCCAAAACACTAATATAACCAACAGTGACATAGAAACCTGTAATTTGCTTTGGAAAACTATCCACTCACCTAGGAAAACCATCACTAATTCATACAAAATGATAAGCGAAATTAAATTCCAGAAGGACCTTATTTTCTCTAACTATTGGAGAAAACTAAATCCATCTATAGAGGACCAACAAATAAGCCAAGCAATCAACCTAACACTACAGATCATACCCCTCAAAAAGTTAGCTTACACTCATCTCATGATCAATGACAACGCATATCCTTCATAAATTCAATGCATCGAGATCACCATTCTGCCCACACTGCAAGAATCAAGTAGCTGGCGTATTTCACCTATTTTGGAGTTGCAAATGTGTTTATAAGTTCTGGAACTCTCTTAAAATACAATTACAAAAAATGGGCTATTAAACATCTACATTAACATGGGAATTTACTATGCTACATATTCTCCCACTTAACATCCCAAAGAAACAAGCAAACACACTCTTAATAATGTTTCTTTTAATGAAACTATATATAGTGCAGAACTGGCTAGATCCAATAAGTATCTCCTGGGAGGTTTTAAGCAAATAGCCATAAAACATCTCTTGGCCCATAAAATAGTACTGGATAAAAGAAACAAAAACATAAAACACAGGGAAATCTGGGAACAAACCTTTAACATTATATTAGCATAAATCACCACATAGACATTTAGAAACACACCTCAATAGAATCTAGAAATACACACATGATAAATCAGTTAAACCATGAAGTGGACATTATGAGTGCATGTACTGTATGTATACTAAGGGATATAACTGTGAAAGCATTTCTGTATATAGTGTAAATAACCTTGTTATATTACCTACATTCTATAATATGAATCTGGATGTATAACATATATCTATGGTCATGTTGTTTAGATGGTATTGTTTGTGACTCATATAAATGTAAAATGAAAATAAAAATTATTGAAAAAAAAAAAAATTCTTGCTTGATGGAGGGAATCAGGGTGGCTGGCATGTTAAAGTTATGGATGTAATGCCTTACAGCAGGCTATACATACAGGCAATTAAAGCAAAAGCTTGATATTAAGGGTATTGTTTTATTTTGTTTATTTTCTTTTATGTTTACCAGATGGCAAAAATGCTGGAGCAATGGTGGGTCTTGCTAAGATGGGAGTGAGTATGCTGTGGCACTATAAAGCTGTCAGATGCAGAAACTAATTTGAGAGTAGCTCTCCCAGACCTGGAGAAAGTGTAGGTGGAATAGTGGGGAGGACAGAATGAAGTATCCCTCAATGTAGGCATGCACCCATGAGATTCTCTACAGATATGACTAAAACAATGCTGTGGGTGGCCAACTAGGAAGCCCACACAACATTTTTTAATTATTTTTACCATTCTAAGGAGAGAATTTGGTCTAATACACAGGCACAAAGTACAAGATATCTGATAAATTAAAAGAGGTCAAGATTAGAGGCCTAATCTCAAAAACGAAAGCTTTGACAGTAGAAAGATGATGCTAGAATAGGCCTATATAGCAGGGAAGGAGAATGCAATAGTTGAATTCCAGATCTCATTTACATGCCAACAATGCAAGGAAGCCTGGAACTATTAGGAAGGCTTGAAAGCAGTGCAAGTTTAGGATGGGGGAGGTGGGTTCGAGAGGGTTACTGTGAGAAATATGCAGAACATGAGATAACAGTTTTACAAAGCACAAGGAGGGTGTAAACTCCCATCAGAGTGGAGGAGTTTCTCTGGGGAACGAAAAAGGTGTTGTATATAGGTTCATAGGTTCATACTAGGCTATCTGCCCTAGGGCATTTATAAGCCTAGCCAGAGTGTGTTTGGCTTTCGCCACCCATTTTAAATTAATTTTGTTATGCCCTTTTTCGAGGTTAGTATACTGTGCCTCTGTCTAACAGTGACACAGAAGTGATACCCGGGGTAAACCTACGATCTCCCATCCACTCATCAAGATTCCTCTTGAAGAGTGTCAATGAAGGACTCTGCCTAACCTGGACTGGGATTTTATTCCAGAGTGAAGGGAGTCTCTGGGTTATGAATCTGTCCCTCCAGCATGTCCTATTTATTTCAGTGCTGAGGTTCAAGTCTCTCGAGCGTGTAGCTCAATGGGATTTGGATTTTCTGAGGTGCAGCATGTCCATTAATTCCGGGTTGGACATGGCTTTATACATCAGGAACAGATCGCCTCTGAGCAGGCGGTATGCCACTGAGTAGAGCTGGAGTTTCTTTAACCGGGCAGCATATGGCATCTGTTTGAGCCCTTTGATCCTCTTGGTGAGGTACTTTTGGGGTCTTTCCAGTTGCTGCAGGTGTCTGGTAAGGTACATCCCAAAAGGGGCATTGTACTCAATTATGGGCCTGATGAGGGATGAGTAAAGAGGCACGATGACCTCCCCTGATCTAGATGTGAATCCCTTCATGATTAGGTGGGCTATATAAAATGTTTTTCTAACCATTTTGGCTACGTGGTTGTCAAATGAGAGATTGCTATCAACTTGGGTCCCCAGGTCCCTAATAACTTCTTCTGTACTTAATGGATTATCACCTATGTGGTCATTTGTGGGCATTTTGTTTTTGCCAAAGGGGATGACTGCACACTTTTTGGCATTTAGCTTGAGGCCATGGCTCTGGCACCAGTTGTCTATTTCTATGAGGCCCTTTTGGAGGATGCTTGTGTCTGATGGAAAGTCGATTATGGCGCCCAGTTTGCAGTCATCTGCGAACTTGGTCAGCCACAGTCCTTCCGTGTTGGCCTGTACCTCCGAGAAATATATACCGAACAAGAGAGGTCCCAGGACTGAGCCTTTTGGGATGCCACTTGTAACTGGTTTGGAGTCTGACATGGCTCCAGCAGTTCTAACCATGTGGGTTCTGTCCTTGAGCCAGTTTGCAACCCATCTAGTGACATAAGGGTTTATATTTAAGCTGGTGAGCTTATCTATAATGCCCGAGTGGGGTATTGTATCGAAGGCTTTTGCAAGGTCCAGGTAGACTGTGTGGACCACCTTCCCTCGTCAATGGCCTTGGTGACTGTTTCAAAGAAATCAACCAGGTTTAAGAGGCAGGATCTGCCCTTAACAAAGCCGAACTGGGTAGGATCCAGTGTCTGTAGGTCCCCAATATCTTTATTTATGAGGTCCATGATGATCCTTTCCATAGCTTTGCAGACCAAGCTAGTCAGGCTTATGGGCGATAGTTTCCAGGATCCATTGAGGCACCACCTTTGTGGAGAGGGACCACTGTTGCTGTACGCCACTCTTTGGGTACATATCCTGTAGTAAGGCTGAGATTGAACAGTAGTTTTATGTTTGGGTTTAGCTCTTCTTGGAGTTCATGTAGGACGCAGCCCGGGACACCATCTGGTCCCATTGATGCTGTGTTTTTTGCTTTGGAGAGGGCGGCTCTTACCTGAGCATCTGAGATGTCAGGGGGGCAGCACTCTGCTGGGATAATATTTGCCCTTTTGGTGGGGAGGGGGGGAGAAGTTTGCACTGAACCTGTCAGCTAGGATGTTGGCAATGTCTGTGGGTTCGGTGTATTTTTTGTCATTTTGGATTAATTCTGAGCATATCTGGGAATTCTCACCCAGGTTCCTAACATAACTAAAGAAAGTCTTGTGATTATCCTTAGTGTCCTGTGCAATTTTTCTCTTGAAGCTGGCCTTAGACGATTTTATGAGTGCCCGTAGTTTTTTGCTAATACTTATCAAAGATGCCTTCCCTTTTTGGGATTTTGCTCTATCATGTAGTAGCTTCCTCCTTCTATTGTATAGTGTGTTTATGGCTGGGGTCCACCAGACAGGACGTCTGCCTTTGGAGGATTGGGTCTTGGTTTTATTTGGGATTGCATGATCCATGCATTCCTGAAGGTGTTCATAGAATGCATTTATAAAGGATTCTGTGGTCTGGGCCGTATTTTCCACAGGCCTGGGGGCTTTGAAGGATTCCACCTCGGTTTTGATGAGTGTAAAATTTGCTTTAGAGAAGTTTTTCACTGTGGTTTTCTGGGCAGGGGGTGGGGTCGGGATGTGAATATCCAGTGAGATTAGTTTATGGTCTGATCTTAC
The DNA here is from genome assembly GCF_019279795.1 of Protopterus annectens. Lineage (NCBI taxonomy): Eukaryota > Metazoa > Chordata > Ceratodontiformes > Protopteridae > Protopterus > Protopterus annectens. The sequence continues at coordinate 833,777,394 of NC_056730.1, read as the reverse complement.
CAGTGAGGGATACACTTCTGGTCTGGAGCATAGAATCCCCATGTTGGTGATGATCAGGTCCAGTATGTTTTCCCCTCTTGTGGGAGTGGTAACAAGTTGTTTCATAGCATTTGAGTTAAATTCTAGGAACCTTTGGGCTAGGGTGTTGGAGCTGGAGTAATGCTCCCAGTCTATGTTTGGGTAGTTGAAGTCGCCCAATATAATGGTGTTTGGAGAGACCTTCATATTTTCCAGTGTTCTCAGGAAGGCCGAGTGGGGTTCCTGGGTTTGGGAGGGTGGTCTGTAGCAGGCTATAAACTGGAATGCAGTTTTACCCACTGTTAGTTGCACATGGATAGTCTCTGATGCTTCGTGCTGTGCCACCAACCTGGAGGTGTGGGTATCTTTGACGAATATTGATACTCCCCCTCCTTTTGTGGTTTGGTCCAAGTTTTGGGGCCGAAAAGCATGGTATGAGGTATAACCTGGTAGTGCTGGGGTGCTCTTGGGAGCCTTAAACCAGGTTTCTGTTACTGTACAGATATCGATGTTCTCCATGATAAGGAGAGTTTTGAGTGCGTGCATCTTGAGGTTTAGACTTCTGGCATTGAGTAGCATTACTCTTAGTTTCTTATCCCTTGTGATACCTATGGAGGTGGGTTTGTCTTTTGAGCCTTGCCTAAAAAAGGCACTATGGGGGTAGCAAGAGCCTTTGCCAATATCCGAAAGCCCACGGGTGACAGGTGCAAGCCGTCCCTAGCGAAGCATCGTGGCTTGTCGAGCATGTCATCCCAGGCTGACAAGCATTGGATCCCCTTTGAATGACACCAATACTTAAGCCAGTTGTTGAAATTGATCATCTTGTCTTCATATTGTGGCATCATTCTTGGTGAGGGTAAGATGCTACACAAGGTCAGGGTCATACCGGCCTGGGCTACATGCTCAGAGAACTCCTCTATGTCTCTTTTCATGTAGTCCAGGGAGGTACGTCTCATGTCATTCACACCAGCATGGACAATGACTGAGTCATATTTGTACTTGCCTTGGAGTAATCTGAGTGCTTGTGTTATGTGGCAGATCCTAGCGCCCGACAGGCAGCTCACTGTGACCTTCTCCTTGTTCAGCCTGGTGAACGGGACGTCAGTGTGCCTGACGATAGAGTCACCTATTACAAGTGTATCAGGTGTGTTGTTTAGCCTTAAGGGCTGTGACTGTTTGGCACACTGGCTTTGTGAGCTATGTGCTGCACGTGTTTTGTTTTGGGGTAGTGGTTGCTTGGGTGTCTGCTTTGGAGGTCTCTGCTGCTTAGGCAGATTTTTATTTAGAGCCTCCGAGTATGTTTTGTGTGTTTATGTGTTTGGTTTGCTGTCGTGGTAGGTCTATGTGAGACTGGAATTGTAGTGAGTGTGGTTTCCTTCTCCTCCTGACTGGTTACGCCAGTACTGAGTTGAGAGAGCTTAGCCTTCAGTTTGGCTATATGGTTGCATCTCTCACATGTGTTGGAATTTGTTTGGAGGAGGAGAGGGTTGTCTGTGTACATGAGGCAGTTGTAACATTGCCTCAAGATTCCCAGATTCACCAGCTGGACCGGAGAGGAGATTGACAACTGACCTTTGGACATGCTAGAATAGTATTGGGAATTCCTTTAAAATTGAATAAAAGGGCCAATGGGGAACAAGGTACTCAAGGGGAGTTTGTGAGGGTGTAGTGCTTTTAATTTTTTAGTTCTGACTTATATAATTGCTTTAGTGAGCAATTGCCAGGTAACTTAAATGCAATGTGTTACAGGTAACTTAAATGCAAAAACAACAAACAGTAACTTTCTTTCAAGTGAAACAAGGAAATAAGTACAGTAAGCAATGCAGATATCACTAGGGATCCACAGAAGCACTGAAAAGCCGTGTTTTAGGTGGAATTAGTGTTTCAGGGAAATAACAAGCAAACAAACAACAAGCATACAAACAAAGCTAGATTCAGCAGGCCTGGATCTAGTCTATGCTACAGCAAACAAGGTGTACCAATTTCAATAAGAAACAGTTCAAATATGCAGGCACTATAAGCCTTTAACCAGAAATTCCCAGCTCAGAAGGGCAGAGTCCAGCCTCTCCTCCCACAAGAGTGCAGACCACGAATCTTCTTAATGTAAAATAACTGGCCTGAAGCCCAAGTGCTTAAACCAGAACTAATACACTTTTAGAATAACAGACACTGAGCCCTCAATCAGCAGTTCCCAACTTAGAAGGATTTAAGCTACCTGTCCTGCCACCACAGTGCAGGACAGGTAGCTTACATCCAATATATCAATATGTATAAGAGTTATTTTTAAAGCTTTCAGTGGTTTGAGATGGGGTTAGTTGCTGAGTCATAATATGCAGCTCATAATGGAAGGTTTTATAAAGGGGACTGTAAATACACATCTCAACAAGCAGCAGGACAGGCAATTTAAAAACTGAAAGGAAAAAGTGGTATCAGGAAAGTAATAGAGACACAAAGCATGATGTAAGTGAGATTACATTACATCAGTAAATGGTATGGTTGGATTTAATATCTTGGAATATTAATAGTCTGGTCATCATCATCTTCTTTCGGCTGTTCCCGTTAGGGGTCACCACAGCGGATCATCTGCTTCCATTTCTTCCTGTCCTCTGCATCATGCTCCTTCACACCAACCGCCTGCATGTCCTCTCTCACCACATCCATAAACCTTATCTTAGGCCTTCCTCTTTTCCTCTTACCTGGCAGCTCCATCCTTAGCATCCTTTTCCCAATAACACAGTATCCCTCCTCAGCACATGTCCAAACCACCGCAATCTTGCCTCTCTTGCTTTGCCTCCAAACTGGCCAACCTGAGCTGCCCCTCTAATATACTGATTCCTAATCCTGTCCATCCTAGTCACACCCAGTGCAAATCTTAACATCTTTAACTCTGCCACATCCAGCTCTGACTCCTGCCTTTTCGTCAATGCCACCGTCTCCAACCCATATAACATAGCTGGTCTCACTACCCTCTTGTAGACCTTCCCTTTCACAATTACTGGTACCCGTCTGTCACAAATCACTCCTGACACTCTTCTCCACCCATTCCACCCTGCCTGTACTCTCTTCTTCACCTCTCTTCCACACCCACTATTACTCTGAACTGTTGATCCCAAGTACTTAAACTCATCCACCTTTACCAACTAAGGACAAAAAGGATAAAGTGATGGCATACATTTATAAAACTGTGCCACAGATAGTTATGCTCCTGAAGACACACCTGGAAGGACTTGAGCATGAAAGACTAATTTAACAGAGTGGAAAGGTTGGGTATAGTACTGAGATAGAGGCATAAAGGAAAAAGGTGGTAGGTACTAATACCAAAAAGCTCAGCGTAAGTATTGAAGATGAAAATTTAGATACACAAGGCCGATATGTTATGATCAGTGGTTATTTGGAGGTGGAGGAGGTAAAAGATTAACACTTTGCATCTTCCCCCGAGGACAAAAATAAGGGAGATACAGAATATTTTGAGGAAAAATTAGTTATAGGATGTTTCTGAAATCTTGCATGCAATAAAATGGACACCTAAGTGAGCCTGGCACATGACAACTTTTCTTAGGAAATTAGATACCTACATATATATATATATATATATATATATATATATATATATATATATATATATATATATATATATATGGGATCTGTCCTGATCCCCGAAGGAACTTTTCACTGAAGCACAAACAGCCGGGCATACTTCCGTGAATGTGCTTTTTAGCGAAAAAGCACTTTCGCAGAAGTATGCCTGCAGCTAGAAGGAGTCATGGGGGCATGACTGCTGCGGAGATCGTACTACAGTGCGGATAAGGGAATATTCCCTTTTTCTCACTGTAGTGCGATCTCGAAGTGAGAATATTAAAGTAGGGGGTGTGGGGGGGCACAAGTAGATTTATTGCTTTTTTAGTGAAAGCACTTTCGTTAAAGTGTGTTCGGTGATTATGGATTTGGATTATGGAACTTTTGTTCAATAGTCCTAGATATATATATATATATATATATATATATATATATATATATATGTGGACATTTGGACTAGTGGACATGCAGAAGTACATTCAGGGCAAAAATAATTTGCACATTTTATAGTGAGGCATAAAGAATGGGCATGACTGGAGAGAGTTTACATTTTTAAGGAGCGCAATCATATTGTGGTCAAGCTTATTGACCTCCAACATTATGTTATCAGAGCATGCTTCCGTAATATTAAAAATAAAGTGTGTGACCCAGGCTGGGCTCATGAGGAATTGACAATTACCTATATACCTAATCAGAAAGCAGGGATTTTGAGAATGACTACAGGAGATGCTAAGTCCACTACTTGCTATACGGGAGACAGATACAAAAGATGAGGTGAGTGAATTGGAGAGACTGAAAGAGCTTCTTAAAAATAAAACTAGTGGCAGGGAAAATGAATAGCGAAAGAGGAGTAATAAGGACTAGATAGAATGTCTGGATGCAATTTAAAAATGACAAGAAAAGTTAGGACAGATAATTCTGGAGAAGCAAGAACAATTAAACCAGGCTAGTGAAGCAGCTGAGAAACATGACATATTGCTCACAGGTTGCCCCTGAAAAGTAATTGTGTGTCCAGTGGGCCTTGCTGGTTAAGAATGGCTATTATTATTGCACTTAAGCTTGTTATTGCTGCAGTACTGTTCACATTAGATGCTTCAACTATGTTTTGGCAAATGCCCTTAGTGGGACATAAGTCAAAATCTAACAACCTTTATTACTCTGATTGGAAGATTTTGCTTCCAAAGACTGCCTAAACATTTCAATTTGAATTGAGCAGTTTGTTGAAAAAGCACAGAGATATTGTTATCAAAGACGATATGCTGTCTGTTCCTTTCCAAGAGACACATGTTGAAATATTGGAGGAAGTGCTCCAAACCATTGACAACTCAGGTTTACAGCTAAATAAAGACAAATGCAATTTTGTTAAGCCCAAAAGCTGGTGTTTCAGGCACAGTCTGCTTATCTGTTTCAACAAAACCAGCATTCAGAGAATCTAATGTTTGAATATTTGAATGCTTGGTAAAAACACCATCTGAAGCGTTGTTTAAAAAAAAATATGTTCAATTAATACTTCAGGACTCATATCTATCTATCCATCTATCTATCTATCTATCTATCTATCTATCTATCTATCTATCTATCTATCTATCTATCTATCTATCTATCTGTCTGTCTATCTATCTATCTATCTATCTATCTATCTATCTATCTATCTATCTATCTATCTATCTATCTGTCTATACATCTATATATAAAGAGAAATGGTATAGCTAGATGTTGCATTTGAATACTTTTGCAAAACATTTTCTTTTTGTTTAACAAGTTGTAGTATATCATTTACTACTGTGACAAGAAAGTCTATATTTCTGTGTGAAAAAATGAAGAAGTTTCTACATACTTCTGAACTAATTTATAATTAAGTTAAAAAATGTAGTGCTATGGGTGGCAAAAACTAATATGAGAGGTACACAGACTTAAGTGTTAATTGCAAAACATCTTTCAAAGCTTCACATCTTATTAACTAATATTTTACTTGTAAGTAACCATTGCGCAATATTTTTAGGCAGATTCCTAACAGCCATTAAAAAAACATCAGTAACTGCATATTTTTGTCAGGTTCAATTACATAGATTACCACTAGAGCCAGAGCCATAAATAATATGTCTAGCAATAAATATTCATAAATTTCTGCACTGATAAATGCTGTAGTAAATGATTTACATCACTCTCACCACTCTCTTATCAAAGTAAGTCTGGCCTTTCTAGCATTTTTCATAAAACGAATCATGCATTTGTACTAAGCTACTGACTCTACAAAGGATAAATGCCTTTGTTGTAAACAAATGATCACGTTTTCATAATCAGTAAACATTTGTTATCATAGTATGTTTGGTTTAAAACAGAGGGAGGAATGGAATGTAAAAAAGAGCTTGTCTAAGCTCTCCATCTGTGAATATAAAGTGCATGTCTGCATACGAATTAAAGTACTTAAACATTTTTAAGAAGATTTAAACTTTGCACCAGAGATAAATAGTCATACTGTTAAGCAACTTGATGACACATTAATCTCCTCTGTATTAATTATTACTAAAAATATCGTAAGGAATTGTTCAGACCTACAACTAAGTTAAAAATACATAGAAATGACATATGGGTAACAACCAAAATTGTTTTTAGCTATTTATTTTGCTCCTGGAGCATGTCCAACAATCAACCCTCCTATGACATGACTGGCTGATTTTATCCTCCACTGGCAAGAGTCAGCCATGAGAGATAATTATTCAGGCAGACATCAGATTATGCTGTTGTCCTCTGTTATGCTGATGCCTGCAGATAAAGCAATGCTCTCCCGATAATGCATATATATTCATGATTCCTTGCATGAACCAAAATGCAATTACTGTGCAGATGCCCAACAATGTAGGTGCACATCTCAGCCTTTCTGCTGCATGCTAAAACACCTACTTACATGGGATATCAATCATGCAGTGTGTTACGCTATCCTTGCCTCCCAGGATGTGACAGTCAGTACTGGCTGCCTACCCCTACAATTTACAGCTGGTACCCGCAGTGCTTGGAATTTTAGTAGAGCTCAAGTCATCCGAGTCACAGACAGACCTTTATCATTTTGCACCATGCAGCTCCTTCTTTACTGAAACTTATACTAAGGACAACTGTTCAAAAACATTTTTTGCATTGTTTGCCCCCACTGCCTATTGATTAACCCTTTCCATGGCCATTTGGCCCATTCATTCCCCATTCCTAGGGAGTGGGTTGGCCAGGGGGACCATCAGTCAGGCAATCATCGCGGTGGTTTAAGGGTTTCTTCTTTAGTATCCCTGTTGCCATTGCATGCATGCAGTGAGTGTAAGAGAGAGATGTGCAATGGGATGGCAGAAGATGACATCCCCTCACTTCCACAAAGGATGTTCCCTCCAGAAAGCTCTGCACTGACCTCTGAAGCATGGGTGCTGAGTTCCCTGGTCTCCTTCCAGAAGTCTGTACAATCCAGTGTGCCCCTGAGTGCACAAACCCCTTTTGCCCCCCCTCCCAGCAAAGGTGAGTGGACCACAAACCTTCATTCCCCCCTCTTCATGCTTATTCCTATAATGCGGGGAATGGCCATCACTATGGACACACTCGGGAATTTTTCCCGTATCCCACATAGTTAGGCTATTTATTCAAATCTTTGTTTTTTTCTTTGGGAGTTTTTATTCTAACTCCTTTTTCCTGTGTTTTTTTTAAACAAGAAACATCTTTATTAAATTATCATGTATCACATAGGCAGGTTTTACATCTCTACAAATGAAAATAAACCATAGTGACACAATCTCAGTTGCAAACATTATATATTCCAAACCATGCCGGCACAACTGTAGCAGCAAACACTATACATCATGTTTAACATATCCAGTAATTGTTAGTCAAGCATCACATGGCTCATTCAAATCCTGCCCTCTTTTATTACTTATTCATCCTCTGCATGTATTGATCCCACAGTTCCCAATTTTTTATATGTAATTTGCTCCTACCCTTTTCTAAAGATCCCAGTTCCAGCTGTTTTATCTCTGTTACTATCTTTGCTATATCTAGTATAGTTGGTTTAGACTTTGATTTCCATTTTCTAGTAATTGCTTTTTTGGCAGCCATAGTAATTAGACTCAGCAAGGCCTTAAGGTGTTAAGACAATTACGATTTTGTATCATAGCTCAAAAAATAATTTCCCCAGTCACTCCAATCACCTAGCATCTTCAACAGGGTTGTCTTCAAGGAATCTTTAAAGTATGCCAACTATTACCCTCCCAGAAAATATGTTCCCAGTTACCTCTTTCTTCCCCATCAGACCTCCAGCATTTGTTGCCTACCCGAGGAAAAATTCTTTGGAGTCTGCTTGGGGTATAAAAATAACTATGTGAACACTTCCAGGCCAACAACCTATATCTTCTAGATTCTGTTGCATATTTGGGAGACATACATATATCCCCCGTTGTTTCTTTGTGAATTGCTTATCTAATCTCTCTTCCCAATCCTTCCTAACCTCCTCTGATTGATTCTTATAGTTATTATGCAATATTTTATATGCTCTACTAATTATTCCTTTCTTAATGGCAGCTTCTGTTCTAGATTCTACTAAAAACTCTACCAGTGCTGTTTTTTTCTTTCTTTCTCTTTGCTTATACACTGATATCTCTCCTTGATATGGAAGGCAGTCTCTAGCCTGCAGTCCAAATAAGTTTGTGGCATATTTCTATTCTATTACCATTCCCTCTCTAGTTATTTGCTCCAAATACCTTGGCTCCTTTGCCAGTTTTCTCCAATATATTCCTGGCCTTTCTTGCCTATTGTCTGTATCCCTAATTGGAGTCATCCATAATGGCAGAATCTCCTTTCGTCATTCCCATGTTGACTTAGTTCTTAGAAGACCTTCTGCTACTTTATGCATATACTATTCTGCATGATTATTGTTGTTCTCTTTAAAGGTCTGCATCCAAAATTCCAGTCTCTCTCTGGTACTTTAGCTTCTCCACTGTTTCATCATCATCATCATCATCATCATCATCATCATCATCATCATCATCATCATCATCCTCTCTTTTCACTTTGAATTATAGTATTCTGCTTCTGCCATGTATAGGAGCATTTACTGTGTTGCTCTGAAATACCCCTTCAAATTGGGTAGTCCCAATCCACCCTGTTCTATTGGATGAATAAGTTTACCTGCTTGATACTTGCTGTCTTCTCCTCCTAGATGAAATCCTTCAGCTATTTATTAATTGCTATCCACAACTTCTTCTCTGGTTAATAAAAATATGCCTGACCAGTGTATAAGACTAAAGGGACTAAAAACCTTTAACTGCTTGTATTTTTCTATCAATATCCATATAACTGAGCTTCCATTTTTCAGTTTTTGTATTATCTTTTGTTTATTCTCTTCCCACATATCCTTAGCTGCCACACTGGTATCATTTTTAATATATACTTCTAAATACTTCATTTCATCATGTCCCCACAAATATTGCTATTGCTGAACCAATTTTTTATGTGGGTACATAATTTACTGCTATCGCGTTTATTTTAGCTTCATTAATTTTGTATCCTGAAAATGTTTGAAACTGTCTCAAAATGTTCCACAGCACTATAATGTCCCTTTCTGGTTCTGTCAAGTATAAAATAATGTCATCTGCAAATAGAGCTAGATTTTCTTGACTGCCATATCAATTATATCCTTGAATTTCTGAGTCCCTTATTTTCTTTGCCAATGGTTCTAAATATAATGAAAATAACAAAGATGGGAGAGGACACCCCTGCCTGGTTCCTATTATCAGGGAGGACCCAACCCACTTTAATTTCCACCTTTGATGCTTCATATATCCTCCTAATCAAACTTTTAATTTTAACAGGGAATGTAAATGCTTCCATTGCTCTGCTCATAAAATCCCAGCTTACTCTGCCAAATGCTTTCTCAGCGTCAAGACCCACCAGCAACAGTGGTATTTTCTTGCATTCTGCTTCCCTCTGGAAAATCACTGCTCTGTTAATGTTGTCAAATGTTTGCCTCCCCTCCACAAAACCACATTGATCCAGATCTATCAATTTTGGCATCATGTTTGCCATTCTTTTAGATATTATAGACAAAAACACTTTATAATAATGATTTAGCATTGAAATGAGTCTATATGAAGCTGGGTCTTATGGATCTTTACCATCTTTAAGTATTACAGCTACTACCACTTTCTTCCAGGATGTTAGTACTTTTCCTCTTCTTAAAATACTGTTAAACAAAACCTTCCAGATCTTAATCATTTTTTTCTTCCTAGCTTCCAAACTTCCACAGGAATACCATCTATTCCTGGGGACTTTCCTGTAGATTGGTTATACATCACCCTTTTTATCTCATCTCCTCCTATCCTCACTGTTAGTAATTGAACCTTCTCTCCCTCTAGCCTTGGCATATTTAATTCTTCTGTGAACATTTCCATTTATACTTTTTCTTGATTTCCATATTTCTCTGCTTTATATAGACCTGCACAGAATTTATGAAATATTTCTAATACGTCTACAGGATCTGTTGCTATTTTCCTTGTTATAGGCTCACCAAGCTTGGTGACAGCCCTTTCTAGTTTCTGTTACCCGAGTCATTGTGCTAAAAGTTTTTGCACTCTAGAGTTATTACCAAATAACAGTTGCTTACTAGCAATCTTTCTAAACTCATGCATATTGTCAAGGTGATCTCTTATTTTCTGTTTAGCATGCTGTAGTTTCTCCTCTTTTTGTTCTGTGAGATTCCCCTATGTTTGCAATACTTTAATATTTGTCAGTCCCTCTAAATAATTATTGTTACTTCTTAACCATATCTCCCTGTCTTTTATTTCCACTCTATTTTTAAATTTCACTTTAATTTTATCCCACTCCCTAGTTATATTTTCAGAAGAAGTTTCTATCTTCTCTAATAGCTCCTGAATAATATCCACAATGCATTCTTTAAATTCCTCTGTTTTCAATAGATAAGTGGGAAAGAGCCAGTGTCTCATTTTTATTTCATTACCCTGTGTTTTTATTTTAGTTATTATTGGCACATGATCTGAAATAGTTATTGGGTGCATATCAAGACCTTCAATTAAATGCACATGTTCTTGTGAAATATAAATTCTGTCTAGCCTAGCCCAGTTTTTGTATCTTGGGGAATAATATGTAAATTCACTCTGAGTTCCTAACACTGAATTCACTTCTTCCATGCCAAATATTTTCATACATTTCTTTAAAAAATCTACCCTCCTTTGTTATATTTCCCTTTCTGGGTCCCCCAGACACATCTTCACTGTTGCAAATCAAATTCCAGTCCCCACCTATAAGTAATATTCCTTGCTGAAAGCTGATTATTTCTCCCAGAATTTTCTTTAGCTCCATTATACCAGTTTTCTGTGGAATATAAATACATGTCCACAGCAATCCTCCTCCCTTACCCCTTAGTGCTACAAATCTACCATTGTTGTCTTTTTCTCTCCTCTTCTATTACTATTGGAGCTCCTCTTGCAATTAATATAAGTACTCCTCTTTTCCTTTGCTCCAGATATTCCACTGAATCACCGTTCTCAAAACCTTTCTTTATCAAATTTACATGTTCAGTTATTTCCAAGTGTGTTTCCTGTAGCATAGCTATTTGCACTCTATATTTTTATATAGTTCACTACTCTTTCTTTTTTGTATTTATCTATGAGATCATTAATGTTTCATAGGTTCATAGGTTCATAGGTTGGTACTAGGCTATCAGCCCTAGGGCCTATATAAGCCTAGCCATAACAATTCCCTGGCTATTTCTTCCCACACTATTTACTTCTCTGGACCCCTGTCTAGCAGGGCGACTGATGTGATCCCCGGGGTGAATTTCCTTTCTTCCATCCAATCATCAAGGTTCCTTTTGAAGAGGGCCAAAGAGGCACTCTGCTTGACATGTATGGGCAATCTATTCCAGAGTCTGGGGAGTCTCTGGGTCAGGAACCTATCCTCCAGCATGTTTTGTTTATTGTGATGACAAGGTTTAGATTCCTGGACCATGTGGCTCTGAGGGATTGGGATTTCTTTAAGTGTAGCATGTCCAACAGCTCTGGGTTTGACATGGCCTTGTATGTTAAGCAGAGATCGCCTCTGAGTAGACGATATGCGACAGAGTATAGCTGGAGTTTTTTAAGGCGGTCAGCGTAGGGCATCTGCTTTAGGCCTGTGATTCTTTTAGTGAAGTATTTCTGTGGCCTTTCCAGTTGTTACAGATGTCTTGAGAGGTACATACCAAACGGGGTATTGTATTCTATAATGGGTCTAATGAGGGATGAGTACATTGGGACAATGACCTCCTTTTTTCTGGATGGAAAGCCCTTAGTGATGAGGTGTGCCACATAGAAGGATTTCCTGACTGTTGTGGCGATGTGGTTATCAAAAGTGAGACCACTGTCTACCTGTGTCCCTAAGTCTCTTATTACACTTTCGGTGTTTAGTGTACTGTCACCTATATGGTAATTCACGGATACATGTTTTTTCCCAAAGGGGATAACTATACATTTCTTGTCATTGAGCTTGAGCCCATGGCTCTGGCACCAAGCATCTGTTTCTGTAAGGCCCTTTTGTAGAGTATCCACATCATTTGGGGATTCAATAATGGCTCCCAGTTTGCAGTCATCTGCGAACTTTGTTAGCCAGAGTCCCTCAGTGTTGGCCTGTACTTCAGAGAAGTAGATGCCAAACAAGAGCGGTCCCAGGACTGAACCCTGATGTACTCCACTTGTCACATGTCTGGACCTGGATTTGGAGTCGGCTACTTTTACAGTGTGGGTTCTATCAGTAAGCCAGTTAGCAACCCATTGAGTGATGTAGGGATTAATGCTCAGCTTAGTAAGTTTATCTATGATTCCAGAGTGGGGGATGGTGTCAATGGCCTTGGCAAGGTCTAGATAGGCTGTGTGGACCACCTTACCCTTGTCCATGGCTCTGGATACTGATTCAAAGAAGTCAATCAGGTTCAGGAGACAAGATCGGCACTTCATGAACCCAAACTGGGTGGGGTCCAGTGTTTGAAGGTTGCCAATGTCTTTGTTTATAAGTTCCATGATAATACGCTCCATGGCCTTGCAGATAAGGCTTGTCAGATTGATGGGATGGTAGTTTCCGGGATCCAAGGTGGATTCCCCCCTTGTGGAGTGGGATAACTGTAGCTCTGCACCACTCAGTGGGCACAAAACCTGAGGTGAGGCTATGATTAAACATGACACTTAGGTGAGGTGCCAGTTCATATTGTAGTTCATGTAATACACAGCCCAGGATGTCATCTGGTCCCATGGATGCTGTATTCTTGGCTTTAGAGAGTGCGTTTTTTACCTGTGTGGCTGTTATTACTGGAATTTGGCAATCTTCCAGTATTGAGATGGGCCATTTAGGGGGTGAGAGGGGGGTGAAGTTGGCACTGAATCGATCTGCCAGGATATTGGAAATATCCTTGGGATCAGTATATTTAATGCCATTCTGTTTCAGCTCAGAGCAGATCTGAGCATTGCCATTTAGATTTTTGACATTGTTATAGAATGCCTTGTGGTTGTCTTTGGAATTTTTGGCAATTTTGTTTTCATAACTAGCTTTGTAGGATTTTATGAGGGATCTCAGTTTCTTACTGAGGCTGGTAAGGGAGTTTTTTGCATCCTTGGATTTTCCTCTTTTCTGCAACAGTTTCTTCCTTTTGTTGTAAAGTTTGTTTATGGCAGGGGACCACCAGATTGGCTTCCTTTTTTTGGATGAGAGCATCTTGGTTCTATTTGGTATGGCATGATTCATGCATGAGTGGATGTGCTTGTACAGTGCCTTAGTGTAGGAATGAGCAGTTGAACTTTCAGTTCCCGTCTGCATGGGTGTCATGAATTTTGTCACTTTTGACTTGAGTAGCATGAAGTTGGCTTTGGAGAAGTTTTTTATGTAGGTTTCCTTACTGGGGGGGTGGGGGTGGGATGTGGATGTTAAGGGTGATTAGCTTATGGTCAGACCTGACTAACAAGGGGGTGACCATAGGTATGGAGCATCAATTTCCCATGTTGGTAATGACCAGGTCTAGGATATTGGAGCACCTGGTGGGACTATGGATTAGTTGATCCAGGGCGTTGGAATTTATGAATTCCAAGAACCGTTGGGCAAAGGTGTTGGGACATGAGTAGTTTTCCCAGTTAATGGCAGGGTAGTTAAAATCACCCAGTATTAGGGTGTTTGGTTCTATCTTAATATTTTCCAGTATGTTTAGAAAGGTGTAGTGAGAATCTTGGGGTATGGTGGGGGATCTGTAGCAAGCTACAATTTGGATTGCAGTCTTACCTAGTGTTAGTTGCACCTGGAGAATTTCAGATGCATTGTGTTGGGCAACTAGCCTGGTGGTGTGAATATCCTTGGTGAATATTGACACTCCTCCACCTTTAGTGTTTTGGTCCTGGTTTGGTGGCCGAAAAGTGTGGTAAGAGTTGTAGCCTGGTATTGCAGGGGTGCTCTCTGGAGCCTTGAACCAGGTCTCAATTACTGCACAGATATCGATGTTCTCCATTTTTAAGAGTGCTTCGAGAGAGTGCATTTTGAAGTTTAGACTTCTAGCATTGAGTAGCATTACCTTCAGATTTTGCATGCTTGTACCTGTTACGGTGGTGGTTTTGTTCTTTGAACTTTGCCTAAAAAAGGCACTATAGGGGTGGCAAGAGCCTTAGCCAGTAACCTGAATCCCAGGGGCGACAGGTGCAGACCATCTCTGGAAAAGCATCGTGGTCTGTCAATCATGTCATCCCAGGTAGACAGATACTGGATCCCCTTTGAATGACACCAAAAGCTTAGCCAAATGTTGAAGTCAATCATTTTGTCCTTATATTGTGGTATCATTCTGGGAGAAGGCAGGACGCTACTCAGGGCTAGGGTCATACCTGCCTGGGCCACATGATCCGAGAGCTCTTCCATGTCTCTTTTCATGTAGTCCAGGGAGGTACGTCTCAAGTCATTCACTACAACATGGACAATGACAGAGTCATATTTGTACTTGCTATGGAGTGACTTGAGTGCATGCGTTATGTGGCAGATCCTGGCACCTGACAGGCAGCTGACTGTAACTTTCTCCTTGTTCAACCTGGTGAGAGGGACATCAGTGTGCCATACTATAGAGTCACCTATGACTAAAAGTGTTAGGTACATTGTCTTGCCTTAGGGGCTGTTGCTGGGTGGCACACTGGTGTTGTGAACTATGTGACACTTTGGTTGTGATTGGTGTTTGTTTGTGTTTCAGCTTCAGAGGTCCTTGTTGCTTGGGCAGGTTACAGTTAAGGCCCTCTGCATATGTGGATTTAGTGTTGCTATATGTGGGTGTTGGTGGTGTGGGTTTAGAAGGGCTATGTGTTTCTTGAGGTGTAGTGTGGGTGTTAACCTTCTCCTCTTGACTGTCTAGCACAATCTTGGGTGGAGAGAGCTTTGCTTCCATTTTGGCTATGTAAGTGCATCTCTCACAGGTTGTAGTGTTGGGTGGTAGGAGGAGAGGGTTGTCTGTGTACATGAGGCAATTGCTGCATTGCCCCAGTATGCCCAGATTCACCAGGTGGACAGGAGAAATCACCGGAAGCTGACACTTGGACATGCCTGGTTTGGTACTTTTTTTTTTTTTTTTTGTAAAGTACAGGATCTGTTTTCCCTTACCTTAGCAAGGTACTTTGCAGTTATAGGCTGTTTAGTGCATACTATTAATTTCTCCTTATTAACAAGGAGAGTTTAGTACATGTATCAGTTTAAGGCTTCCTAGTGCTTTCCAGCAGGTATTAGAGAAAGTGCTAGTAACATGGATGCTTAAAGGTAAGATGAAAAAAAAAATGCACACTACAGAAAGAATCATATTCTTGGGGAATTATTATTCCCACTTTTTATGTATAACAGCTTTTTTTGTTAAATGTCTAGTTCCAGTTTTAGTGTTACATGCATGCACTGTTTGGCAAGTTAATATTTTATACAATAGTTTTTTGTCATCTCCATTTGAGCCAATGTCATATCTTGCAGAACTTTTTGTTTTATTGAATACTCTCAAATAAAAATACATGCACACACACCCAATACTCCCCTAAAACCTACCAACTTAATAATAACACACAAAACTATGTACATCTTCAGATATTGAAGTTTTATCCCCAGTAGGAACAAAAGTTCCAAACTGACAGACATACACACAGATTCAAGCTAAACAGAAAGAAAGATTATCCATGCTAAGATGCATGGTAGAGCCTCTGATTCTATTAAGTGATGTCTTATTTTGCCTTATCTTTATAGCTCTCCCAGCTGTGAAAACACTTAAATGTTTTCAGGAAACACTTTCTCCAAGCCATTTCCCTTTATCAAATTGTATTCTAGTGACATGAAAACCATATACAGGACTGCTTACTAGAAAAACGACTTCATAATATTCAATATTCTTTTTCATTTACTTTCTGTTAAATTGTGTAACTATATAAAGCTAATGGCCTTAACCCAGCCATTCCCCTATACAAGAATGAGAAAAAGCATACTAATTTTTATTTTGTCGTGCTGCTTTAACCAGATCCCTTTTTTCACATTGCAGTGCCTACATTTCTTAAAACTGAAAAATGACAATGAGAGAAGAAGGGAGAAAGAAACAATGAATAAACAGAAGCACCCATTTATGCTAGTATCCCCATTACACTTAAAATAACTGAAAAAAAACTTTACTTTATAACATGCAGAGAAAATCATGTACCACTTAAGTAATACTGTTAAGAAAAAACTTTGTTTTACTTACAGATAACTCTCTCCCTCCTCTTCCCCTCTCCCAAGTATTTTCTGAACATTAATGACATGAAGTAGGGCATGTGTTTTAGAGTCCCTAACAAATTTAACAAAGTCCAAACAAGTTCAATATTTCCAGATTTTCTTTTTCTATCCTGTTTCACAAATATAATTATTGCTTTGTAATCCCACATTTGTGACTTTCCAAGTTAATGATTTTAGTCTCCAAATGTTAGTGACATAAAATAGTGCATATGATTTAGAGTCCCCCTATAAATTTAACAAAGTCCAAGAAAGTCCATATTTTCAGATTTTCTTGCTCTATTCCTGATCATCTCCATTCCCCAAACATTCTGCTTCATCTCCAGTGCATTCTCAATTCTTCTAGTCAACTGCTGTGCTTTTTTCCCTCCCACAAGCATTTTCCGTTGAAACATTGGGAAAGATTTCACTGGCATAGTCTCTCTGTGGTCTTTATTACCAGAAGAACAAGAAGCACAGCTCACTTTTCTGCTGGACAAACTTTTGTATCTCTCACTTAGCATGTACTTCATCAAAAAATGTTTTTGTTCCTCCAGAGAAAAAAATATTTTGAAGATAGCCGGGTAAAGCAGTTTTAATCTCATGCCTGTTTCCTGACATTCCTTATATAATGGCATAAATGTATTCCTCTTCTGCCTGATGTGCAGTGAGTAGTCATTCTCCACACTTTGTTGTCTCCCACTTTTAGTACTTTGCTCTTCTGCCACAGTTTTGTCAGAATCAACTCCTTCTGCTTATAAGATTGCATTTTTTACTATTAAAAGTCTAGGTTGTTTTCTCATAGCCAGATTTGGACTACACATGATGTGTCCTTTCAATTATGAAGTCCTGTTATGGAATACCAGTCCAGCTGCTTATTTGTGCTTTCATGAAATTAATACAGTCTTTTCCTTCCAGCTTTTCAGGTAGAGCAGAAAATCTCAGGTTTTCTCTACATGCTCTGTTCTCTAATTGTATTATTTTTTGAAACATCTCTTATTCAGCCAGCCTTTTCTTTATTTTGACCAATGAATTTTGTTTTATCATCTCATCTGAATATTGGTTTAAAGCTTCTTCCATTTTTTTCAGCCTTTTATTGTTTGAGTTGATATACTCCATCAGTGTTTCATTTATTTTAGTCAGGTCTGTATACAATTTCTTTATACTTTCCTTAAGGTTACTGGAAGTCATGTCTGGAGCTTGCACTTCTTTTTGCTGAGCAGGTACAGTACCTTTCCCAGTCAGTGTTTTTTCATTTCCCTTTGTAGCTGATTTTCCTTTAGGTCCTCTGTATTTCTTTTTTCCTGGCATCCAGGCAGTGCACTTACTAGTTAGTTACTGAAATTTGCTTCGAAATCCAGGTTCACTGACTTTCTCTGCTAAGTATCTGTTTTCAAACTGGGAGAGACAGAATTAAGCTGTTAATTAATGTGCAGCTATCTTGGAAGTCGATATCTATTTAAATCTTAATATCCAACATTGCAAGATTTTCATAAAGTTATAATGATCCTAAAACAAGAATTGTATCTCTGTGCTTCTCATAATTCTTTGCAAGCCAGAGATGTTGTATTTATATGAAGTTTTGATTACTGCTATTGTTTTAATAATATCAGTTTTACTTAATAGTATGCTATGCCACTCTGAGTACTGGAGTTAAATATAGCTTCCTATATTTAGTGAATTCAGTACATATATTTTCTTCAGCTTCTATTCAGTCATTTAATCATTCATTCATGTGTTTTAGGCAGAGGATTATGTTTCATATCCCTCACTACTGCTACTTCATCCACATCATTTTAACTGTGTACTGTGTGTGACTTTTTATTATTATTTGTTAATGAATTTCATTTTTTCATCAACTCTTCTGAAGAATTTGTAGATTTTCATCTTTATTTGTTTTTCTTTCTGTCTCTGCAGTCTGATTTCTTACCCTTACCAGTGATGTGCAAAGGGTAATTTCTTAGTTCTAAATTCTGAAATAAGGTATTTTTGTGTGAGGTATATACTTAAAGGAGGTGTCGTCTACTTCTTCTGTGTTCTAATGCAGAAATGTTTACGGTCTTTAACCTGAGAATATGTCAGCTCTTCCATTCCCATGATTTTCTTTGCAGCTCTTCTCAGAATCTGTTTGATCATTTGAAAGTGTTGTATCTAATTTGACAAGATTATGGGAAGTCATTTTATACTTTTGACATAATTTAATTATAACTGTACAAGGATATTTTTAAAGACAATCCATGTCATCAATACATTGACAGGTTGCAAAATGGATATGAAGTAACAGTACTGAAAGAGTAATGTACAATAATTTTCAAAAGACGGTCTCTCTGTTTGCTTGTGTGTGTATATATATATATATATATATATATATATATATATATATATATATATATATATATATATATATATATACTATTGGTCTACTTCAAAAGAATGAAAGACCACATTATTAAAAAAGAAATGAATGAGATGACATCACCAAAATTTCACTTTCATGAATTATTGAAATGCTGAAGGATTTCACAGGGTAAGTAATCAGGTGGCCAACAAGGGGAAATTGCCCTTTTCCCCACTGTAGTGTGATCTCAGAGTTGGTATATTTAGTTAGGGGGAGTTTGGAGGTGCAGCCCCCACATTGGGTTGTGTAGGGAGTGTAGCCCCTCACCTGGGTGGGTTTGAGGTAGTGCAGTGTGTTTCATTGTTAGATGGTGGACAATCAGATGTTTACCCTGTGAAATCCTTCGGCATTCCTGCACAAGGATACTTTTAAAGAAAAGACATGTCATCTATACATTGACAGGTTAAAAATGGATAGGAAGTAACAGCACTGACAAAGTAATGTATAATAATTTTCAAAAGACTGTCTGTCTGTATGGTGGATTCACTTTCAGTACTTGAAATTTCAAAACATTGAACCTCTGAATACCAAATACCTGAGGATCAAAGTTTTGAAATCTTGAACCAAGAAAAAAAACTCCAAAAGGTGAAAACTACTAATTTCATGTTTTTGCAGGGGGACAAGCCCTTTTGCACATTGCAGGTGGGGGCTGCACCCCACCACACCCCCTGCTAGTTAAATATATCAACTTCAAGATCAGACTATAATGAAGAGAATGGTAAAGTTCCCATTTGCACTGTACGGTGATCTCCACTGAAAAGATTCCAGATTTTAAAACTTTGATCCTCTGTTCTTCATTCCCAAGAGGTTTGATGTTTTGAAATTTCAAGTATCCAAAGTGCACCCATATGTATATGAAATCAGGAAACACCAGAAGCGCAAAATTTGAAATCCCAAAGTTCAGAGCTTCTGGTGTTGCAGTGTACGAATGGATGTAAGTGCAGGTAAGCCTGTATGAGTGTGTAGGTTATGGGCTGTAGTGTAGGTTAGTGTGCGTTTTGGTTGTGATGTGTGTGTGCAAGGGGCTGTGAAATATGTGGGTGTGAGTTCCCTTTGTGTGTGTGATTGTGTGGTCTCAGAGTCAGAATATATAAGTAGGGGGGTGTGGGGGCGCAGCCTCCCACATGGGGGGTGCAGGGGTGCTTGCCCCCTTGCTTATTTGTATTTTAGGATTGTATGTTTGATTGTGGGGTGAGAGTGTGTGTATGTGTGTGTTGCGCTTGTAGTGTATGTTCAGGATTTTAAGTTTCACGCTTGTGGTTTTTCGGGCTTGTAAGGTTTCGGGATTTGAATTTCAGAAAACTGAAATTTGGTATTTCAGTTTTTCGAGTTTCTCAAGTGAATCCATATATATATATATATATATATATATATATATATATATATATATATATATATATATATATATATATGCATTTGTTGACTGCATTCTTTTCTCTATTACTTTATATTTCATATTTCCCTTAATAGGTGACTTAACAAAATTATTCACAAAAAAGTCCCTTGCTTGATAGAAATCTTCAAATCTTTTCCTTCTTTACTTATTCACATTTCTACCATCATCTGATAAATCACTTATTGTATATTTTTTCATACAATTCATTCCTTTTCTCACTACATTCATCATAGTTTTAGTTCCCATTACTTTACCTTATTTATAGATTCCTTTTTTGTATAATTTCTTTTTTACCCCTTTTTCCTTTTCACTTGTTTCCATAACTCTTCATGCCTCTTATATAATTGTTTTCTTACCACTTTATTCTGTCTGGTTAGTGCATTGACACTAAAAATTGGATTTTTCAGACTTAACCCCCTTATTATTTATTGTATGTTATTACTTTTAATAGGATTCATTTTTGAGCCCGACATACAACTAACAAAATCCAGCAATTTATTTTACATTTTTCCTGAAAACATATAAACTGCCCCAAGTTTACCACAAATGTTTGTATTTAATAGATACACATTTTTTGTATGAGAAATTAAAATTTTTCCACATGCCAATATTTTTTTATTTCTTTCAGTTTCACTTTCCACTGTTTCAGTAAGTTTTCATATTCGCCAAACATAAGCCCCAATATATTAATTTCTTTCCTATTATTATAAATCACATTCATCATCTTTATTTCACCAAAACCCTTACATTTTCCTTTAATCAGTCTTAAACCCGACATTTAAATAACTTTTGAATTCCTATAACACTTTTTATCTTTTTCTGATTTTTTTTTACTATAATAACCAAATGATTTGCATAAGATTGACATGCTATTAGCTCAACTTCCTTTCAATCTTCCAGCATACTTTATCACTTTCTGACATAAAAGTCTGAATAACTGCATTCATTCCAAGAACAAAAATGCAAATACTTAAGGTACACTCCTGCTTAACTCTGTTCTTACACTAATCTCTTTTCCCATCCTTCCATTACCATTGCTTTCACCCATGAATTTTCTGACAAATTGTTATAGTTTCATTGGTCTAACCAATCCCATATGCTTACATAATTTCTCGCATTGCCTTATGACTTACCTTATCAAATGCCTTCTCTGCAACATATGTAACCAATCTCACCTCATTTTTCTATCAAAATTATATTTCCTTTACTTTTATTAACATTTCCTTAATTTTCCACTGTACACAAAACCATCTTCTATTACTTCATTAAAAACTTTTTTCCATACTTTTTTCTATTATTCTCACAAAATATTTTATAATTAGTATTCTGTAAAGTTATAGGTCTCTAATTTCATTTTTAAATATAAATTTTATCACTCCTCTACATATGCATTCCTGCACTATTACTTCATACAACTATTCATTTAATACCTTACAGAAAAACAGTTTTTCTTCCATCTCCATTCACTTTTTCTTCCATCTCCATTCACTTGTAAAACTCATAACTTAATCTGTCTAATCCCACTGCTGCTTCTTTTCTCCCTTCTTCAACATTCCTTTCATATAATCTCCTTTTCCAGTTGTGGCATAACACTTTCAGATATTTTAACACACTATTCCTGTTTCTCAGATTTTTCTCTTTGGGGGATGTTATCTACAAATATTTCCAATACTTCCATTATTTCTTTTTGTTTATATCTTACACCACCCTTTCATTATATATTGCATCCATACTTATTTCTTTTATTTTCACTTGTTTTCCTAAATAAGGTGATAATTCATCTTTCTTACCTCTTTAAGAGAAATGTTTGCCTAAATATTAGAGTATTAGCTTTTTCTCTTTTGTCATACAACTTTCTTTTATCTCTTTTATTCTTTTTCCTTTTTTCTCAGTCTCTGCTTGAAGCTATTGCATTGTTTCTTTATATTCCTTTTTATGTTTTGTTTGTATTCTATTTTCTATCATAACCACCCTATAAACCAATTTGCATAACATTCCCTCATTGCCATATGTTCTGCCCATAATTTTTTACTCTTCAGCTTCATTTTTTCTGTCTTCCTAACTTCATCAGTTAAACTTTTATATTCCTTTTTCTTTTTTCTCTTTATTTTCACCCATTCTTGCACACACCACTATGTGATCATAAAACTCAACAGTTTCCACACCCCTTCTAGTTTTTCCATTCCATTAGGACATATTACATAATATATCTCTAGTTTAAATATCCCTGTCTGATCAGTCCACTTTTATTTCCCTACCTGCAGTCTTTCACATATTATAACTTCCTTCAATATATTTTCATTTTATGTTACTTTCTCCTTCTCTTTCCTTAAATTACTGAAAAGTCTGCTATCATAACACACATATTAACCCCATATTTTAAGACTTCAAACATATTTTATCTGTCTATCATAGATGTTCATGCACAAAATGCAAATAATCTTTCACATATTTCTGCTTTTCTTATATCACAAATCACCATTGTATCTGGTATTAGTACTATAACATATTTTTATTTATTAATTTCTTACTAAAATCACTATACCCAAACATTCCTCATTTCCTACGGACTATATAATCTTGTTTCCCCTCAATGCCTTAGTTCTATTCCTGTTCTCTTTTTAACATATCTTGTACCTAATAAACATATACTTTCTGCTATCAGCTTCTTATACCATTAGCACCTAGATATGATTTATGTTTGTTTTTTTCTTTCCTCTTACCCTTCCTCCTTTTGACTTTTCATTATTATGTTCTTCCTGTTCTCCTGTGTCATACTCACCCTCCTCTCCTTCATCACTTCTCAAAAGTTCATACCCATTCTCTTCCTGAATAACATTTTTCCCAATGCCTAACTCGATTTCTATTGAATTTATTATGTTCTTCTGTATATTCCCCATAACATTTTTATATCACCTTCTTTGCTATTATTTTCAGTATTTTCTTCATTTATTTGTTTATCATGTAAACAAGGACAATTGAACCAAAAATACCCTCAGGCATTGCATTTTTTGTACTTTGCTTCATAATTTTTAACTATATGTCCCTTCCGTCCACATTGTCTGTATCTTCATTTTTATAATCCTGTACTAAATGCCTTTCATCTCAAAAAAGCCATTAACATTTACTACAGTTTGAACATGCTTCACCCTTCCTTCTGATAGGCTTAATGTACCTTTTTATATCACGCATATCTTTACAAACAAATAAGAAAAAAATATTTCATCTCAGCAATGTCATTATCGACAGTTCTGAATTGTACAACTGTATATGCATTTCCTTGTGATGGACAATTTAATATGCACTTTTGGACAGTACAATTTGCTATTAATGAAACTAAATGTCATAATTTTAGGGA
Source organism: Protopterus annectens (assembly GCF_019279795.1). Lineage (NCBI taxonomy): Eukaryota > Metazoa > Chordata > Ceratodontiformes > Protopteridae > Protopterus > Protopterus annectens. Next base: position 833,753,895 of record NC_056730.1, on the reverse strand, counting down.
AGATGCTACAATTTATGATGCACTTTTATGCATTATGTATATAAACATTTTAGGTGTAATGTTTTGTAAGGAACAAGTAATTCTTAATCAGTGAAAAGAAAGGCTAGAGACATTACAAAATGTTTTTAATTCGTGGAAAGATTCTGGTTATGTTATAGGAAAAAGAGTGCATCTTTCACATTTTGTTTTTTTTTAGGCAAAGTAAACTACTCAGGTAGAGTTTATTGTCTCATTTTTCATTATAGGTTCATATGTTCATAGATTGATACTAGGCTATCTGCCCTAGGGCATTTATAAGCCTAGACAGAGTGTGTTTGGCTTTCGCCTCCCTTTTAGATTAGTTAAGGTCACAGAAGATAGAAGTTTTAAAGTTAGTTTACTGTGCCTCTATCTAGCAAGGACATAGAAGAGATCCCAGGGGTAAACTTACGATCTCCATCCACCCGTCAAGATTTCTCTTGACAAGGGTCAGTGAGGGGCTCTGCCTAACATGGATTGGTCTCCTGTTCCAGAGTGAGGGGAGCCTTTGGGATATGAATCTGTCCCTCCAGCATGTCCTATTTATTGCTGTGCTGAGGTTTAAGTCCCTGGAGCGTGTAGCTCTAAGGGATTTGGATTTCCTGAGGTGGAGCATGTCCATTAATTCTGGGTTGGACATGGCTTTATACGTCAGGCATAGGTCACCTCTGAGTAGGCGGTAAGCAACTGAGTAGAGCTGGAGTTTCTTTAGCCAAACTGCATAGGGCATCTGTTTGAGGCCCTTGATCCTCTTGGTGAGGTACTTTTGGGGTCTCTCCAGTTGCTGCAGGTGTCGGGTAAGGTACATCCCAAAGGGGGCATTGTATTCAATTATGGGCCTGATAAGTGATGAGTAGAGGGGCAGAATGACCTCTCTTGATCTAGATGTGAACCCTTTCATGATAAGGTGGGCTATATAGTAGGTCTTTCTAACCACTTTGGCAATGTGATTGTCAAAGGAGAGATTACTAACTACTTGAGTCCCCAAATCCCTAATTACTTCTTCCATACCTAATGGATTACCACCTATGTGGTAATTTGTGGGAACTTCGTTTTTCCCAAAGGGGATGACTATGCAACTGCTGAGTTTTTATTTTTGGTTATATGGGGTTTGCACTGGAACCCTATAAAATAGGATTACATATTCTATTACTCTGAGTAGGTTAGGTCTGATTAACTCAATAGTTTTTTTTTTACATCCTTATATCAGATTCTTTCTAAATTAAAATATGAATCCTTTAGTGTGCTAGGTCTTATCTTTTCTTACCTTGTTTTTTCAGTGAGAGATAGGCCAGTAATGCCAGGGGTGCTAATCAGATTTGACCCATAAGATAATTTTACAAATGCTGTATTAAATTACTTTAAAATTACTTTCAAGGGTTTTGTCATTATACAAGAATGCATCTCAGCTTCTGGTGAGTTAAATGACACAAAGCAGTTCGCACAAGTGTATCCATAGTTGTTTGGGTCATTTTTTTAATAAAAAGCTTCGTAAACTTTTTAGTGAAATCATGGACGAAATAAATGTAGCGTTTCTCCTGGCTGATGTCATGTAAGGTGACATTCCATAGACTTTAATGGATGCCTCTTTGTGTTTGTCTATGGATGCCTCTCATGTTTTCCCTTCAGTTGACATCACTGAGGTTAAATATCTGTGTTAAACCTGAATGCCACTGGCAAATTAATTTTCCAAAGTTTCTTTTTCAATGCTTGAAAAAATGCAAATCATCCTTTATACACCACAAACAATAGTGTAACAGGTAAGTCAGAAAAGCATGACAAGGCACTTTAACTGAAGACCTTTTTTTTGTCTTTGCCATGTTTAATTGAGGTGAAGTTATACACACACACACACACACACACACACACACACACACACACACACACACACACACACACACACACACACACACACACACACACACACACACCACACGTGTGTATATATATATATATATATATATATATATATATATATATATATATATATATGCACACACACACACACACACACACACACACACACACGTATATGTGTGTGTGTGTGTGTGTGTGTGTGTGTGTGTGTGTGTGTGTGTGTGTGTGTGTGTGTGTGCGCAAATGTAACTATTAAGTCTTTTGGATCCAGTCACATAAACAGGATTGCTATAGGTTATTTGTCTGGTAAATGCTTTTCAATTGCCATGTTTCTTTTTCACAAATGTGCAGAAAAAAGCTATCAAACCTCACTGTATCAAGATGGTGGTGGAACGATGTCTTGACCTTTTATTCAAAATAAATAAAAATATGGTTCTAGCACATTAGATTTAGACTACTCAATGGCTGGAGCGCCTTCTGTGTGGAGTCTGCATGTCCTCCCCGCGGTTGAATGGCGATCGAAAGACATGTGTAAATGGGCGCGCCTTCGTTGAAGGTTGGGCATCTGGCTGTCACCTCAGCACCGTAAAAATCCACTGCCAATCATAAGCGGACCGGAGATGTACATTGTGTGACACATCTGCAGTCATTACACTTGGGTTATCCTGCCGTCAGGCGGTTCCCCAGTCGGCCTGAGTTCCAAAGTCATGGTCCGGCGATGGTTGCTGTCACTTCTTCCCTGACGTCAGTGCGCCAGGAGGATATAAGATGTAGCCGACGCCATTTTCTTCAGTCTTTCTTGCCGCGCGGTGCCCGAAGCAAAAGCAGTTTGCCAGTGCCGGTCGGCCGACTCTTGAGATTTTCAATCCGAATCCAGAACCGAAGTCTTCTAAAAAGCTAAGTACCCCATTGGGGAAACTTTTTCTTTCCTCAGACCAATGTCAGTAAAAGTTAATAATTGTATTTCTTGTGGGAAGCAAATACCTCATAAGGATTTCCACTCCTACTGTATTCCATGCCTAGGCCCAGACCACAATGTCACTGGCTGTCGGTTTTGTGCTAGGTTTAACAAGCGCACTATTAAATGTCGGTTTGATTTTGCTCGACATTATTTTGGCAGAAAATTTAATTACACCATGCCATCGGAACATCCGACGACCGGAATTCATAAAAAGTGCAAGGACAGGCATCTGAGGCCCAAGACTGACGATGAGGCTTCTTCTAGGCTGGTCGCCGGTTCTCCGGTTTTCAGCAAGGCACCTACGCAGCCCCTGACGACCTCTTCAATAGAACCACAGACTGCCTCCAACTCCCACGTGGAGCTGGCTGGGCCTTCAGACAGTCTTGGTATTCAGATTACCGAACTTAATCCTACAGAGGGAACCGAAGTAGCTGAACAATCCACAGCTTCAGAGGGTGTTTTCAGACCTACCCAGTTAACCATTAAACCCTCTGTTAAGTCTAAGCCTCCCTTAAAACAAAGAAACAAACACAGCAATCTCCAGCGCAGGCTTCCATGCCTAAGAAACAAATGCTAAAAATGGCCGAAGACCTAATCACCCTGATCAGAGGGTCCCAACCCCCTCCAGATAAAAGGCCCAAACAAGATGCAGACTATGAATCTTCAGACCAGGTGTCCATTTTGTCAGACTCATCCTCAGACCTAGGGTATTCTTTACCCCCTTATGAGGATTCTGATGCTGAGGAATCAATTCCATCAGCCTCTCCGCCTGAGGACTACTCCTTTGGGGAGACCTTACATACCATGAGGGAGCATTTCCACTGGGAAGGCCAGGATTACTCAGAATACAAGAAAAGGCTCAGAGACTTCCTTTTATTGCCCCAACACAGACCCCTTGCTATTCCGCCAGTGTTAGATATTGTGGATGATGTATACACTGAATCCAGCTTAAACCCTGACTCCTTACCACCAGTCCCAGTTAAGCCAGATAGATATTACAGAGTCCCTGACTACCACAAATGTCTATACAAAAGCCCTGTTGCTGACCCTGAAACTATTTCTCAGGGACCCAAAGGGATTAAGGCCTCATCAGCTAAAAACCCAGTTCCCTCTGACAGAGATTCCAGATCATTAGACAGATGGGGCAAGAAAATTTATACATCTGCAACTTTAGCCATGAGAGCCTTGAATTGCCAGTTTCACATGTTAAAATATCAACAATTTTTAATGTCTCAGTTGAAACAAAAGATGCTTCCAGACTCAGATCCTCCTAATTTGAAAGAAATGCAGGATTTATTGCATGCAGCTGAACAAGTGGGAAAACATACTTTGCAATGTGGTTTTGATTCCTTAGAGGCCTCCTGTAGAGCAGCAGTTACAGGCTCTGTCATTAGAAGGCATGCTTGGTTAAAAGAACATACGCTACCAGATCATGTTAAGGCCAAATTACTGGATGCACCTTTGCAGCGGGATGTGTTGTTTGGAGTTAAGGCAGAGGAGGTATTAAAAAAGATGGAAGATAAGGCAAAATCTATGCAAACAGTGAAAGATTTCTTGCAGGTTCAACCTCCTCGTTTTAGCAGAAATTGGCCAACAAAAAATTGGTCCTTTCCAGTCACAGACAGACCTCAAAGGGGCAGATATAGACATCCAAGAGGTAGAGGTCAAACACAAGGCCCTTATAGACCTCGACAATGGGGTACACCAGGCCAGAAAGAAGGGGAAGACAGACCTCAACCTTATAAAAAAACAGTCTCAATGACTTCCCACTACAGCTGCCAAACAACCCTCTGTTGGCAGCCCCCTTAGGAGGAAAACTGGCTCTTTTCTATCACAATTGGCATTGCATTACCAAAGACAAATGGGTTGTCAACATCATATCTCAAGGTTACAGGTTCCACTTCCACACTCTTCCAAGGTTAAAAGGAATGCCAAATCTGCCACCAAATCAATGGGGAGAGGCTCAAAAACTAATTACAGCACTCATGGACATGAGAGCTATTCAAAAGGTACCACCACAAGAGCAAGGACAAGGATTTTACTCAAGACTCTTTCTGGTTCCCAGAAAGGACAAAGCCTGGAGACCCATTCTGGACCTTTCTTCTCTGAACACTTACATGGATATTCCGAAATTCAAAATGTTGACACTACAGCAGCTTCTTCCCATGCTGGGCAAGAAAGCTTGGCTCGTGACTTTGAACCTCAAAGAGGCATACCTGCATGTCCCTATCAGACAAAACTGCAGAAGATACCTCAGATTTCTAGCAGGTTCAATGCAGTATCAATTCTCTGCCCTGCCCTTTGGCTTATCTACTGCATCCAGGGTCTTCACAAAGTGCCTGGCACCAGTAACTGCATTTTGCAGGCAAAAAGGAATTCAAATTTACCCATACCTGGAAGACTGCCTAATCCAAGCCGAGAGCAAGGACATTCTTCTAAAGCATCTGTTGTACATAAAAAAGTTATTAAGTTGCCTGGGGTACACAGTAAATGAAAAGAAATCAAAACTAGTGCCCTCAGAACAGATAATATTCCTGGGTGCCAGCTTAAACACAACGGCCCCGATGGATTGTCTCATGCCAGACAAGCAAGGACAACTGACTCAGTATTTTCATTTAATGGCAACAAAGACCCAACTCCCTGCAAAAAAAGTTCTGCAGGCCTTGGGCTACATGGCATCTTGCATACTACTAATTCCATATGCCAGACTGCATATGAGGAAACTACAATGGTACCTAAAGAGTGTATGGTCTGAACACTGTCAAAATTTGGAAACAGTTATACCACTAATTCCTTGCCTACAACAGGAGTTTCAATGGTGGGCTCAAGCTTGTCACCTCAACAAGGGGCAGCCTTTTACTCAGCCCACAGCCAGGCAGACACTGACAACAGATGCGTCGGATTACACCTGGGGAGCACACATGGCAGGAAAATGTATTCAGGGCGAGTGGCCCGCAGAACAAAGACATCTCCATATCAATCAAAAAGAGATGCTAGCTGTACAAAATGCAATTATATCTTTCAAGGACCTGCTACATCCAGGACAACTACTAATAAAGACAGACAACAGAAAAGTTATGCGGTACATAAACAAGCAAGGGGGCACACACTCCTACCCCCTCTGCAGACAAGCCATGAACTTGTAGAACACAGCTTTAAACTACCGAGTTCATCTGCAGGCACAATTCCTGCCAGGAGAGAAAACCACACTGGCAGACAACCTAAGCAGAAACATCATGGATCCTCACGAATGGCAACTGAGTCCACAAATATTCAGAATGATAGCACAAAAATGGGGGACACCAGACATAGATCTGTTTGATCCCCAATGAACTGCCAACTGCAGAAATTTTGCACAAGGAGCTACCATCCAGAAGCATGGAAAGTGGATGCCCTCTCATTCAGCTGGAAAAAACAACAAGTATACGATTTCCCTCCTTTACCTCTCCTTCCAGAGGTACTCATAAAAGCCAGGCAGGAAGAGCCAAAGATGATCCTGATTGCACCAGACTGGCCACGCCAGCACTGGTACCCAATCTTAAAGAACTTAGCACAAGAACCACCCTGGATTTTGCCTCAAATCCCACAGCTGTTGACACAACACAACAATCAGATACTTCACAGCCAGCTAAAGACCTTAAATCTAGCTGCATGGAAAATTCCTTAACCAAGCAAGCATTGCCTCTCTCCAAAGCTGTTATGGATGTCATTTGGGAGGCCAGAAGGCCTAGCACCAGGAAAGCCTACTCGGATATATGGAAGAGATTCTGTACCTGGAACCAAGCACAGCCTTGACCCTCTTGCCCCAAACATTCCTCAGATACCTCAATACTTAACTGAGATGCTGGACAAGGGCCTCTCCTTCTCATCCATCAAGATTCATGCCTCAGCCATTTCTGCTCATTACAACATGGATCCACCATTTTTTTCAAATCCTTTGCTCAAACAGTACCTCAGAAGGGCTAAAAACATAAGACCGCCCTGCAGAGCACCTACACCAACTTGGGACCTCAACTTTGTTTTGGAAAAATTAACTTTACCTCCTTTTGAGCTAGCTAACACAGCAGAATTAAAATACATCTCTTGGAAGACTGTTCTGCTACTGGCAATAACATCAGCAAGAAGAGTTTCAGAATTACAGGCACTAATGGCAGTGGAACCTTTCCTCATCTTGCACCAGGACAGGGTGTCCTTAAGAACTAACCCTGCATTTATGCCAAAGGTGGTATCAAGTGTGGCTCTAAACCAAACCATTCACTTGCCAACTTTTTATCCAAAACCACAGAACAAAGGGGAGAGACTACTACATTCCTTGGACATTCACAGACAGTTACGCTTCTACTTGGACAAAACCAAAGCTTTCAGAAAATCTGAGCAATTATTGGTAGCATATGCTGCAGGAGCACAGGGAAAAGCCATTTCAAAGCAGACTATTTCCAAATGGATAGCTCACTGTATACGTTTTTGCTACACCTACCATGGGAAACCTGTACCTAGCAGCATTAGATCTCACTCCACCAGGGCAGTAGCCACTTCAACTGCCTACATCAGAGGAGTGCCTGCCAAGGATATTTTAGAAGCAGCAACATGGAGTTCTGTACATACCTTCACCAAACATTACCATTTGCCTTTATATTCCAAATCCAGAGCTGGCTTTGCCACTGCTGTGCTGCAAGGCCTTATAGCCACCCCTAATGCCTTATAGAACCATCCTCCCTACCTCAGCTTTGGGATTCCACCTAAGTGTAATGACTGCAGCAGTGTCACATGATGAAAATAGTACAGTTTTGTACCTACTATAAATGTAGATGTTCGAGTGTAGACACTGCTGCAATCCAGGTTACCCTCCCTCCTTCCCCTCTTACTTTCTGGTATGTACCTAGATTTTCTACCCTTATTTCCTAAAGGGAGTATTTGCTGGTAATTAAACATGGTTGTTTGCTTTTCTATTATATATTTTACTAGCAGTTTGAAAGGCCTACCTATTTGGGGGCACCTGACATCTGGGGCAAGAAAAACTGAAGAAAACGTCGTCGACTGCATCTTACATCCCCCTGGCGCACTGACGTCAGGGAAGAAGCGACAGCAACCGACGCCGGACCAAGACTTTGGAACTCAGGCTGACTGGGGAACCGCCTAACGGCAGGATAACCCAAGTGTAATGACTGCAGCAGTGTCTACACTCGAACATCTACATTTATGGTAGGTACAAAACTGTACTTTCCGCTGTGGCGACCCCTAACTGGGAAAAGTCAAAAGAAGAACAACAGTTTTAGACTACTCAGTGTTGTGAAGATCTTTAATAATATACTCAGAGCTACAAGACAGACTTGACTAGATATCCTTCCATCCATCACAGCATTCAAATACTGTAAAATGGCTTATGTTCTGAAACATTCTGTTTAACAAGAAGTCTGTGGTGTTATTGACCATAGGGAATGAGACCAAATTAAGATGGAACAAAAAAGCAAATATTCATTGAAATGCAGAAAAGACCTTACCAGAAATATTATGGTAAAGCACACAAGTGCACTGCATAATGGGTTGGTTCCATGTCACAGTTACGAATTGTGGGTCTGGGAATTTGACTTAAATTCATGAAATAGTTTCAACGTAGAAACTTCCAAATCTCATGCGGGGGGTTCGTTGTTAAGATCACTGCACTGGGGTAAAAGGAATTTCATGTTCCAGCGACCTCATTCAAAAGCAGTGATTTCTGAAGTTATTAATAGTCACAAATGCAACTCTTGCATCCAGTGTTTACGACCATACAGAAAGACATGTAGAAATCTTCCTTTATCAGTGCACCTTTACAGATAAATTATTTCCTCTGAAAAGAATAGGATTGCTTCAGCACCCTGACATAAAGATGCACACTGATACAGAGGCCATTAATAACACTATAAGGCCAACAAGTCAGTTTCCAGTAAATATGAACACATTTCAATGTTAGTGTCACTTCATTAGCATAGCACTAAAAAAAACAAAAATAAACAAATAACATACATGCATGCATATATCTATATCTATCTATATATATATGTGTGTGTGTGTGTGTGTGTGTGTGTGTGTGTGTGTGTATATATATATATATATATATATATATATATATATATATATATATATATGTATATATATATATATATATATATATATATATATATATATATATATATATATATATATATATATATATATATATATATATATATATATATGCAAACAAATAACTAGGTAGCATAAGTGAAAGATGGCTTATGTTCTGAAACATTCAACTTAATGGTATTCTGCCCCTTAACACATTCTGGTTTAACAGCTTGCCTATTGTGCCATCCCTTCAGACTACATTTCTATTTCCATTTCCTGATTTCCCACACCATTAACACAGGAATCATAGGAAGTTCAAGGCTACTGAGTCATGTGACCATTATGACTTGCCAATCACCACCATAAGCTGTTCCTTCTCTCTGTCAAGGATGGCTAAGCCAGTTAATCCCAGGGTGAATTTATGAATACTCATCCAGTTCTCCATGTCCCATTTAAAGGAAGATAGTGTGTCATACTGCTTTATCCGCAGGGGGACTCTATTCCAGAGGTGAGTGAGACATTGAGTAATAAATCTGACACTCAGTCATGTCTCATTGATCTGCTGAACATGGTTTAGATCCCTTGTTCTGGTGTATGTGAGGCTGGTTTCCAAAGTTCTTTTAATTCTGCCAACAATTTTTTTGGTTTATATGGCTATTTAGATCCTGGCATACTGGGTCCCAAATTGCTGAGTAGACAAGCAAAGATCTCCTTTGAGTAGCCTGTTTGACACAGAAAAGAAGGATAGTGCTTCTAGTGTTTTTGGTAGCTAAAGGAGTTTAAGCCTGTGATCCTGTTTGTTAGGAACCTCTAGGGTATTTCCAACTGTTTGAAATTTCTGGTGAGATACATCCCAAAGGGGAAGTTGTAGCCTATAATATGCCTGGTCAGTGCTGAATACAAGGGGACAATAAATTCTTTAGATCTGGATAATATTGCCTTGGAGATCAGCTGTGCCGCGTAAAAAGTTCTCCTGATAGCCATTGCTACATGGTGATCAAAGGAAAGGAAATTATCAACCCAAATTCACAGGTGTCTAACTATATTTTAATTTTGAATTGGGTATTGTCAATGATATATGCTGGGTGGATGGTTTGTCTGCCAAAAGTGACAATGTTGCTTTTTTCAGCATTTAATTTGAGCCCATTTTCATTTGGGAATTTATAAATGTAAGTTCCTGCTGGAAGGCTTCTCTGTCAGAGGGGCATTTGACAATGACTCCCAGTTTGCACGCCTTTGCAAACTTATTTTGCCATAACTCATGGGTTTTAGTTTGTAACTCTGAGAAGTAAATACCAAACAAAAGTTGTCAGAACACTTAACCCTGTAGGATACCACTTGTCATCTTCATGCACTCTGACACAGTCCTGCTACCTACACTCTGTGGGTTCTGCATTTTAGCCAATTAGCTATACATCTTACCACATAAGGGTCTATTTGTAATGCATGTAGTTTATGAATTATGCTAGTGTGGGTTATGGGGGATGGTGTCAAATGCACTGGCCAAATAATGGTAGACTGGTGTACAGTGTGACTGCTGTTACTTATTCAAAGAAGCTTACCAAGTTCATTAGACAGGATTTGTATTTCAGAAAACCAAATTGGTACAGATCTAGCATGATGAGATTTTTAATGTTTATGTTAATCAAGTCTGTTATAAAAAGTTCCACGGTCTTATAAATGATACTCGTACTGATGGGCCTAGCATATCTGTGGTCAGTATTAGGGTCACCTTTATGGACTGACTCACCAGTACTGTATACCTTACTTCTGGGATTGGGTACAGGTTAAGTAAGTTATGGCATGTTTAGGACTATTTAAAAAAAATGGCCTAGCATGTAATCTGTTCCCATGCAGGAATTGCTCTCAGTTTTGGATAGCACTTTCAGTATACATTCTTTTATGATTATGGGGAGATTGAGAGATGTGTGTATCATAGGGCTTTGGATAGTCTTCTCAGGAGTGAAATTCACCTTAAATTTATATGCTAGTGCAACAGGTCTGAGAAGGGTTTACCATTTAGTATTAGTTATGGACATAATTTATTTTTCTAATGTAACTAAACAAAGACTTGTTATTGTTCTTGGCTTCAGATGCCAATCTGCATCTGTGGACAAATTTAGTAGATCTAGTAGTCTTTTTGAAATTCTTAGTCAGCTTCCTAATAATTCTTTGACTTGGGGGACTTTAGATCTGTTATATACTGCAATTACTTTTTTTTTCCCTTTAAATTGCTGATTTGATTTATATTTGTGAACCACCATGGTGGTTTTCTATGAAACTTCCCATTGTATCAGGATGTAGGTGGGACTGCCAGTTCTATAAATTTGTTTATGTAAGTACAAAACTGCTTTGTGAATCGATCTGCTGAGGCAAAGTCTGGGATGCCTAAAAGCCTAAATGCTCCCATTGTATCTAACCTGCCCCAAGAGTTAAATTTAATTCTGCACATTTCCTCACACAAAATGGACTGTTGCATTCTTACAATAACATTCTTATATTACAATTATATTAAGGGTATTCATTCTCCATTGCTGTGAGCAGAACGCCTATGGAGGGCACTTGCATAGTCAGGAAAATGAGATTAAAAATAGCAAGGATGGAACAATAAAATACAAATGCCTTATCTGAGCATAATAAAACCTGCACTGTAGAGATGTTGAGCAAAATGCTGCAGTAAACTCTCAGTTAACTGCAACTTAAGCAACTGGCACTCTCAAGCAACCAGCAAAAAAATTTGAAGAAATACAGTACAATTTTCATGTGTTACACTTTCTGTCCTCCCCCCCACCCCACAGAAACATACCTTACATTTTTAGAGTTTTAAAGTTTTAAAAAGGAAGATAGGAATAAATTCCTTCTCTCCCCAGTCTAAACAAGTCAAACCAAACAAATAGTACAGGGTACAGTATTAGTCAGGCCTATTTTTAATAGTAACTCTCAAGCAACCAGAAAGTACAGTTATCTGACATCTAACAATCCCCGTGGGTGCCGGTTAACTGAGAGTTTACTGTACCACACTTGCCAACATAGGATAAAAATGGAGCTAAAATAAATGCAGGGATGAAAGTAAGGAGCCTAATGTTGTGGAATACTGTCTTATTTTAATTTCAGTCATCCATGTTCTCATTTACTAGAAGATACAGATCCAGTAGATTTTAATACCCGTCGAGTAAAAGAAGTAGCCAGAAGAAACTACTGAGCTGATGCATACAGACTGCCCCCCTCAAAAAAAAAACAGTTGACTGATAAAGTTAAATTAAGAACTCGAGAATAAATTAGAAGTGCATTCTGAGTATCATTAATGCATATTCTAATAGAAATAATTCAAAGACAGATTATGCTATCTATAGGATAGCATGGTATCTTATTAGATTTATGGATGGTGTACTGAAAGCCGTCACAAGATACTGGAGTCCTGGATGATATTGCTGGTGCCCTCTCAATAGGAATGATTGACAGTAATTTTCAAAGTTAAATATGTAAATAGTCTAAAATATAAACTGATGGGAAAAGAAGAATAGTCAGAAAACTGATAGCTAAAAACGCTATAAGTAGTAGGGTGGGATTCATAATCAGCTACACTTGTACAATATACACTTGCAAGCTGTAGGTGTGCAGATGAAGTGGGACTCATAGAGATCTATTGAGCATTTGAACAACTCTTGAAAAGTTGCAGACATTTGTATGTAAATGAGTGGATAATGTCAGTTACATGAGAAGATGTATGCAAATGTGGTACTGATGGTAGACTAGTGAAGCATCTTTCTTAACATTTTAGATTCAGAGTTACATTTAGTTACAAAAGTGTACATTGTGCACATAGCTTATGAAAGGCCAAGCACCACCACTTCTAGTCACCTTGGAATCAGCAAAGATGCTTGGTTTGGCTGTGAGTCTTGCTGTTTCCAACTCTGAAGCATTTGCTTCCCTTGTACCAGAACCCAGTGCTGGGTGGCACTCTGGGGCCTTACAGGAGGCATGATGGGCAATGGGTCAATCCTGATAACTTTGGGAAGTGGAGGTGCTTTAATATTTTAAAGTGGGAGTAGACATTGTAAAGATTCTAGTGAATGGCCTACAGTGTGGAACTGGTGTAATGTATGACCTTCCTGTTCTTGTGGATACTAAGATATGTATAGGCTTCAGTGGACTTGCCATAGCGAACTTTCAGACATTGACTCGGGACACATTGGGACCCTCTCGCTTTTCTTCCTCAATGATATGCAGCAGTTATTCAATGTTATCCTAGTCTATATGGATGAGAGTATCTATTTCCCAGTATCACCCGAGGACTCCGCCACTAATTTCTGCACTCTGGCAAGCTTCCTTGAAGTGCTTACTGTGATAGATTGCATCCATGTGGCTGACAGGGCCCCACCATGGGATGGGAGGTACTGTAATAGGAAGGGTTATCATTCTGTCATTTTACTGGTAGTGTGTAGTGACACCATCACCAATGTAATAGCACAGCATCATGACAGTACCCATGATTCCCACATATGAACAAATGTGCACTGTACCATTACATAGTTGACATGTGTACAGTAAATATGTCTGTGGCCCCATAGTTATTGCTTTACACACACACACACACACACACACACACACACACACACACACACACACACATATATATATATATATATATATATATATATATATATATATATATATATATATATATATATATATGTACACACACACACACACACACACACACACACACATATATATATATTATATATATATATATATATATATATATATATATATATCTCTAGAGAGAGACAGAGAGAGAGAGAGACTTATGTTTAATGCCTAACAACCCACCTTCATGTATCCCTTTATGTTTTTAGGTGACACAGGATACCCACTCAAACTAATGACACCAGTCTGTAATCCACAGGAAACTACAGAAAAGTGGTTTCACACCACCCTTTTCCAGGCATGGACAGTCATTGAGAAAATGTTTGGCCTGTTTGAAACCCATTTCTGCTGCCTGGATGAGTCTGGAGAGGGGACTTCAGTATAACCCAATTACTGTGTATGGTGTTGGGACTTGTGGGCGGGGGCAGTTCAATTTAATTTTATTTTATTTTTGTTTTGTTCTTCAAAGTAAAGATCATTTTTAGCCACAGTTCCTGCAAGTGTGGGGCCCCTCTCAGATGCGGGATCCTGTTGCACCAGTCAGCCAATTGACCTATGTCCAGACATGTTTTAACCAATGTATTTAGTTTACAAAGTTCTTTTGTAAATTATACTTGTAGGCACACTGCTCTATGAACTGCATTCATAACCAAAGTTGTAAGCAGGTTCGCTTGATCATGACTGTGAAATGCCAGATCTATGCAGACTCACTTGACGTACACATGTATGAGCTTTGCTGTGTTTTGTATATACAAGTGCAACCATTTAATTACCTGAGATGCTTATAGTTACATTGCATTAGGCATAGTTCATACCTTAGGAGTTTCACTTTCATGCAACAGCCTCCATTTTGCTTTTTGACTCTGGTGACAAACAGCTTCAACTGTTAGAGCTCAGGACAGAGATCTAGGTGGGTGTTCATTTGAAATGAAACTCTTCCTATACCTTTATCGCACCCACTGCAGGCAGCAGATACTAGCTGTAGCAAAAGGGTTTTTTGGAAGGATTAATATGTAGATTGACTTAGTTGATGAGTTGTCATCCATGACAAAGATACTATGTACAAATGAGCGGTGAAACCACAGCTAAGATGACATGCAGTGCAGACAGCCTAACCAGCTTGCCCAGTGGGTGGCAGAAGTTCAGGAGTGGCACCAAGAGTCATTTATTAAGTATTTCTTTAACTATATAACAATATCATTTTCTAATAATGCCAGAGTTATGGGTCAGTTCTGCTGAATTGCTTGTAACTTTGCACTCTGCCCATTTAAAGCATTAAGCAAATTAAGCTCTGTTGGCAGCAATCAGCATACAGTAAATTAAATTTTACTTATGAACCATTAAGGAGTGCTTATATGTACTTTACTCTTTTTAAGACATTTGTTTGAATGTGAAAGGGTATCAAACTACTGCAAACTTTCTAGCACTGTACAGCTTTACCTCAGTAACACAAGACAATTTTTTGTAAGCAATGTGGACAGTGAATAACCCACTGAGAAATATTAACTTATATAGAAGATGACAGACACTTTCAATGGGAAGGTATTCCTTACTCGAGTCAATGGTGTGCCTGCATTTAGAGGCAAGGTTTATACTTTTTTTACAGTTAGTTACTATAAATAAGTATCCTGGTATGACTACAGATGTCACAGAAAATTAGCCAGTACAGTTTAGTATAACACTGTTGTTTATAACATAACAGTTATGACAGTGCTTTGATAATAGTACCCTTTCTATTTTTGTGTTTTGTGTTGCAGTATGGGAAAGAGATATGAACTACTGCCTCATTTACAGCAGGTTGGTATGGCTGACATATGGTTTACATGTTTCTGCTACCCTAATATAGGTTGTTAGTAAATATAAAATAGTTTAACAACCATTGCATTTTAAGCACTTTTTCTTCTTTTTTCCCCACTTTGTTTTTGAGTGAGATCCAGAAGAGCCTGTGGCACCTGAGGAAGAGCCATTCACACCAGCCAGGGAGAGGCCCCCTCACTAGCAAAACCCACATCTGCTTTGTCAGGTGAAAATGGTGGATCCTGTCCTTCAGGCTGCAGGTAACAAGCAACCACTGCACAGGACAGTTGTAAGATGTGGTGGATGTTGTCATTGAGAGGTCTATAGAGAGGCAGTGGGTCTCATATGAATGTCTCCAGCAATTGATAGAAGACTCAGTGGACTAGTATACTCCAAACATTGAGCCATCAGAGTTCAATATTTCAGCATCAAGATCTGTACACCCAGGTGTTTCCAGGTAGGGCTCTGAAAGAGGGTCTCTGGTCTCTGTCCCAGGATGAATTATGTATTTCTGTCAAAGGGGGGGGGGGGTCTATCTACACTAAAAAATAAAATAAATTTACTCTTCTCTCCTACGTCTTCCAGTACAACTCTCTTATGTCATCCTCCTCTGTTTCTCTTGTCTACCTTCTCTTTTTCTAACTCCTCCTCCACACTCATTAACACTAAAAACTGGTTTCTGTTAATGGTCACCTGGAGAATAAAGCTGCTGCCAAAGTGGTTTTGACTGCTAGCCAGCAGTTCTGTGGTTAGGTATGAACATAGTTTTTCACTCAAGGCTTATGATATTAGCACAAAGATGCACTGATCAATACCCTTCATCACTTTCCAGACATATAATGGAATCCTATGAAGATACATTGGCATTGCACATATGTACATAATATGCACATATAAACAATTATTATTGCATACTTATTAACCTAATTTTCACATTTTCATCTCTGCACAGTTTACTTGGGTGGCTCTTTACTTGCTATACATATGTGAAATTCAGGGTCACTAGTTCACAACTAATGCATTTGCACATCACTGAAACACCACTTTAACACATTTGCCTTGTACACTTGTGCATTGTAGCACAATGAATACCACTCTAATTTTTAGCAAACCAAAAATACCCTGAATTAGTTAGTTTAATGAACATAAAACGTAAAAAGTTTAGTGACTTGTCTCTAAGGGAACGGGTTCACCTCCGCAACTCGGGAATCTAAACCTGTAAGAGAAACTTCACTACATTCTAATGTATGTGTTAACATCCAGTGCTACTTATTATAAATGACCATTAAGCCTCCTGTATTAAATACTTTTGGGAGCACGCTGTTGTTTAGTCACCTCTATAGTGTCACACTGTATTGTCCTACCAAACTCGCAGGGAAATAGATCTCCTCCTTTTTCCTGTTACCCAACGCTATGCCTGGTGTCTCAACAGACTTGCACAGCATAGATAACATGAAAACTACCCCCACTATATCTTTCTAAGGAACTTTATAGATTTATCCTACACTCCAAACTATCTCTTAAAGCCAGTCCTTTGGGTGTCGGACTTTCCCTACCCTCCCTGTCCCGGCATTGTATTCCCTCCACTCTGTTAGGTTTTAGCTTACTTATTGGCCATAATGTTATTCACCTTAATCATTCAATTTGGAAATTGTTTTTTTTTTAGCTACTAATGGATTTCCTGGAACTGGGCACAACCCACTCCATTCATCCTCTGCTTCACTCTGCTCCCCTATCCTACCCCCATTCCCACACCCCCCTTCTTCAATTACATTTATACCTTCCATAGTCCTTCCCTTTCCTATCTAATGAGCAATCAGAAGCCCTTACACTATCACCTATATCCTTCTACTCACTCCACCTTAATTATACTGTCACCAGTATCCTCCCCCACTCAACCCTAATTATATACCGTCTACATCCCAGGTTAAAACACCCTCCCAGATACTTTTCTTTTCTAGGTGCTAGCTCTTTCATCTCCAATACCAGTATCATATCCTAACATTTTTTCTTTCTATCCCATACCACCACCTTCCTTTCTAAATTCCATTACCCAACAACAACATCTCCCAGATTATCTAATTCACCCCTCTCTAATACTAACAGTTTTCTGACATCTTCCCCTCATTATTCAACTACTATAGTTGTCACCTAGCAAAGTTAAGATTCTTTGTTATTCAAACTAAAATTAACTTACAATCCCCTCCATAGGCCTCTCTCCTTAACCCAACATCTGTCCATCACTAAATATCATTACCAGGCCCTATCTCTATGTGATGACATTCACCCAAATCCTGGACCATTCACCTGTTCAGCACAAAACCTTTCTTCCAGTACCAAACACCTTTGCATAACAACAATTAACATGCATATAATTTGTAACAAAACCACATAATTCCATGCCTGGCTCTCTCACTACTCCCCAGATATAGTAGCACTCACTGAGACCCTGTTAAAACCTTACATATATAACATTAAATAATCCCTCCAGGATATAATATCCTTAGAAATGACTGGCTCCACAAAAAAGGTGGAGACATTGCATCAATCTGCCATGACACTTTAACTGTTACTCTGTATTCCAAAGCTATACCAACATTTGGAAATATGGAATTATTGCTAGCAAATCTTCATATCAACAGCAGAAAACAACTATGTACTGCTGTAATTTATATTCTCCTGGTCAAAAGATACCTACTCTGGAAGTTCTGCTATTCTGGACAACCCTTAATATTTCGAATGAAACCATCATTCTTGGTGACACTAATATAAATTGGCTAACTCTCTTCACCAACTCTCCACTAAATAGTATACGTTTACATAAATTTACTCAACTCATCACAGACTCCACATGCAGGGTAAATAAACAAACTGAATCAACCTTAGTCTGGATACTCATCTCACCCCCTCAGAAATTCACCAAGCCAGGAACCCTTCTTAATACTTTTAGTGACCATCTCCCTGCATATACCCACAAAACCCAAATGCAAATAAAAAGATCACTCTCTCTAAGAAAAACTAGGAATCTCACCCATTTCAATCAAAAAATATTTCTAGATACTCTAAAAACCCACAATTGGTACCCTACCAAAACTATCCCACTAGATGAAGCAGTTAACTACTTCAACAAACTCTTTCTTGATACACCGAACAGTCTTGCCCTCACACATACCAAAAGAACTAAGCTTAACTATGCCCCCTGGCTAACAAAACAAACTAAACAGTTACTTACTTCCAAGGATAAAGCCTGGAAAGAATGGCTTAGAAATAAAACACCACAAAATGAACTGAAATAATAGCAACTGCCCAATAATGCCAAAAAACAGATCATCAAAGATAAAAGAAGCTATTTCTCCACTAAACTTTCAACCCAACAAAACAACCCCAAAATGTTCTGGAACTCTGTTTCCTCTCTTCTAAATCCCGGTACTCAGCACAACCCTACCCCATCTCCGGACAAAGACCCACAAGAAATTGGGTCTATATTATAACATTGAATTTTATAAAGTTTGAATGTTATAATATCGAACCAGTTTTGTCGAACACTGAAAACAGTGAAGGTGCAGGACACTGAATTCTTTCCCAGGGAAAGAATTAGGTGGGCCATTGCTGTGGCTTCACTGTTTTCAGCGTTCGATATGTTGGAGCGTTATGGGTTGGGTTCAGGTAAGTGTGCGATTGTGTGTAGGTTAGGGTTAGGGGGCAGGTTAAGTGAGTTAGGGTTAGGGAGCAGGTCATGTACATGTGCGGTTGTGTGTAGGTTAGGGTTAGGGGGTGGGTTAGGTGAGTTAGGGTTAGGGCGCAGGTGAGGTGAGTGTGCGATAGTGACAGACTTTAGGGTTAGGGTCGGGTTAAGGTAAGTGGATAGCTAGTAGTGTATGTAAAGTTTAGTTTAGGTTTAGGTGTAGGATTTTAAGTGTATTTGTGAGGATTTCTGTTTTTTGTGTGTGTTTGTGTTGTGTGTATTTTTCTCGGATTAGCAATTTTTTTCCCTGGGGAAAAAGATCTCTATTCTGACTGTTCAATGTTTGTGGATTTCAGTGTTTAGGGTTCGATATTATAACATTTGATCTTTGTGGATTTCAATGTTATAATATAGACCCCAAGAAATTGCCTAAGCTTTCAACACTCACTTTATTGCAACCATTCAAAAACTTGTTAATTACTTTGATATACACATTAATAAAAGCACAAACAGCAATGAAAACAACAACAACTGATCTAACCCTCTCTCTAATCTCAACTCTCCCCTCAAAAATTGCAACTCAAAATATATCTCATCTACTCCTCCATTTACCATACAGCCTATACCCACCTCTCTAGTACACAAACTGCTGTCAAAACTAAAGCCATGCTTCCCCTCTTCTGATGGCTCCCCAGCCGAATACTTAAAACTTGCAGCAGATTCGATAGCATTTCCAGTTAGCATTCTCATTAATTGATTTGTCTCAGAGTCATATGTGTCACAACTCTGGAAAAACTCAGTTATTACTCCCCTATATAAAAGTGGTAATACCAGTGATCTATCTAACTACTGGCCTATCTCTATACTTTCACCTCTATCTAAAATCCTGGAAAAGTGTATTCATTCTCAACTGCTAAAACATGTTACAGACAGTAACTTACTGGATCCCACCCAACATGGTTTTCGGCCAGCACACAGCATTACTACAGCACTACTTTCATTTACCAATACTGTAAACAAAGCTCTTGATGCTGGTCTACTAACTTCAGTTATACTACTAGCCCTATCAAAAGCTTTTGATACAGTATCCCACTCTAAACTACTTTTACAACTTGAGTCCATAAAATGCCCCCCCCCACACTCTATCATGGTTCCATAACTATCTACAAAATAGAAAATAATATGTCAGATGGCAAAGCAAACAATTTGAATACCTGACCAATAACACAGGATTCCCCCATGGGTCTATGCTTGGGACCTTGCTTTTTAATATATTTATTAAAAAAACCTCCATAGTACATCCCTACAAAGTACACTCATTCAATACACTGATGATTCAACAATTATCACATCCTCTACCAACATCTCAGATCTCCTAAAGTTAACACAAGGTGCATTTACTTCCATCAAATCCTGGTTTAAGGAGGCTCAACTGCTACTTAATCACAAAAAAACAAAACTTTTAATTTTCTCATCCAAACCTCTAACTGTAAACTTTAAAATATTCTTGCAAAACAATACAGAAATTGAAATTGTAAAAACATCAAAACTTCTTGGTTTTACAATTGATGATAAACTCTCTTTTTAAAATCATATACTCAGCCAATCAAAAAGACCCATTTTAAACTTGGTAAGCTCAATAGGGATAAACTCTACTTGGGCAAGTCCACCAAGTTAAAGTTAGCAAATAGTCTACTTCTCCCTTCCTTATTCTATGGTAGCCCCATTTCTACTAACCTACACACATCTCTCATGAGGAAACTACAGTCATGCTCCTATAAAATAGCTAAGTTTGCCTCCAATATGCTAACTAGCACACATCACTGCCTGGCCATTAAAATTTTAAACTGGTTTGAATTCCCTCAGTGCCTTTATTTTACCCAACTTACTCTTACCCAAAAATTATTATATAACCAAAATTACTGCCTATCCCTTCAAACTATAATAGAAACTCATACCCCAACTCGGAATCTCAGGTCCTCTAACAAACAACTCCTAACCATAACTAAACCCAACAAAAGAGATAGACAATGCCTCTATTCCCATGCTGTTGCTAAACGATGGAATGCACTCCCTCACACTATCACCCAACTAGACTCTATAACAGCATTCAAATCAGCACTGAAAGAATACTACCTCAATAACCATGGCTGTCTCTGTAATCACATGAGTAAACCACCTTAAAGATATCTATGGCTACCATACCCAACAAATACCTTACAGCCTTAAAAACATCTGCCAATAATTCTCTATCTTTTCTTCCTCTGTACTTGTTCTTCTGTTTCTGTATATCTTTCTCTAGTTTTCTTTCTTCTATATAGTTTAACTCATACATTTCTAATCTGATTTCTTGTCTCTGTATAAACAGAATTTAATTAAACCTCAGATCACTGGATTGTAAATATTTTTGTATTCCTCTGCTACATTTCTTCTGTAACTCTGATTCAGTCATATTATGTATACCATGATCTTGACTATGCCACTTAAACAGATGTTATATAAAATATTTGTATTGTTGCGAGTCTTTCTTCCTGGGCCTCCACTGGAAATGAGTCCTATGACTCAATGGACTTTCCTGGTCAACAAATGTCAATAAATAAATAATAAATAACATCAACAATCCCTCAACTATGGAAACAAATAATGGGCCTATCCTACCCTTTCTTTCTACATAAAGCAAGAACTGTGTATACCTCAAGTGTATGATTGTACTAAAATAATGGACAGGCTATTATATTTCAACACTGTTTTTGCAAAAGAATAACCCCAGTATCATTCAACTTACGTTATAGATTAGTCAATGAAATCAGATTAATGACTATTTAATTGAAGCAAATGACATCAATAACAGTCATTTTCATTTTTAAATAATCCCTGTATCTAGTAATTACTGCTACAATATTGACTGTATGCATCTCAGTTGGCTAACTGTGATGAAACTTATAGCTAGAGTAATTTATTTTAACTTTCTTTCAAACTGTAGACAGCATTAAGTATTCCCCCTTGCTTCACACAAATATGCATTGGATCTGCAAAATCAGTATGGCTGCTTAACTTCAGCAATTATAGTCACAGTTTAGCTATGTGCACCTCAGATGTTTGATTATGATAAATAATAGCCACAATAATTTATTTCTAGCTTATGTCACACAAACTGTAAAAATGGTAAAGGATTCCATCTTGCTTTATGCTAACTGTACACTAGTTGTGGAAAGTCACAATAATGACTGTTTAACTGAGCAAATTATACAACACACAAGTAGACACACATGTACACACAGACACACACATGCACACACATGCACTTTGCAAAGATATGGCTTCACTTTATTGACTATGTACACCTCAGATGTCTGATTGTGATCAAACAACTGAATGACTGAATAAATGCATAATGTCTGCAGTAATGTATTTCATCTTATTGCTATTAAATGTCTGTGATAAAATAATAAAATAATGGCCATGACAATTTATTTAACTTTTAACATATAGTAGCCATTGTAAAATATTCTAATATGACTCAAATATGCATTTGGCCTAGAAAGCCAGAACAACAGCACAACAGCTGTTTAGCTTGAACAAATTGCAGACACACACACACACACACACACACACACACACACACACAC
The DNA here is from genome assembly GCF_019279795.1 of Protopterus annectens. Lineage (NCBI taxonomy): Eukaryota > Metazoa > Chordata > Ceratodontiformes > Protopteridae > Protopterus > Protopterus annectens. The sequence goes on along the minus strand of NC_056730.1, from coordinate 833,731,211 downwards.
ACACACACACACACACACACACACACACACACACACACAGATGTGACTGCCACTTGCAGCCACTTTTTAGACTGATTGCGATCAAATGAATTAATAAATTCAGAAATATTATCTGTTATATATTTCAGCTCACTACTGTCAAATGGATAGAGTGTAACCAACTGTAAACTCCTACTTCAGAAAATGCTTACCATCCTTCAGTCTAGCTGGCAGTGGAGATAGCGGAATTTAATTAAAAAATACTTAACGGTAAAAAATGTTTTCTCCTATGATCAGTGTCTGAAAGTCAGTCTACACACCTTCACTATCGATTCAAGATTCCTCAGACACCAGTCAACTGATGTATCCTGAGCCAATGGAAATAATTACTTGCTGCTTCATCTAACACCCCAACCAGCCTCCACTGACAAGTTATTTGTATATACCCAAAATGGTGGGAGGATCTGTAATAAGGTGTAGTTACCCTATTCATTGCAGGGTTATATGCATAAATGCTGGGTTTATTTTAAAAATAGCCCAGCAGACTCAATTAACCCTTTAAAAAATGTAATTCCATGCATGCACTGTGCATGAACAAAGTTCTGATCTATGAAACGGAACAGGAAGGTCTACTATTTTTCAGGAAAACTACTCAAAGATAAAATAAATGATATTAAATAAATAAATCAATAAACAAATAAAGACTAATTTTACTTTAGTGAGACAGTTGCTCATTAGTCTATTACCATGACCTGCTCCTGGAAAAAAGAACCTAACACATTAATCAAAAAATAAATAAAAGTTTTATTTAGTAAGTAGATTACACAACAGTCAGGTACTATATTGCCATTTTATTCACTCTCTTACATGTCCCCTCCAACTCCTAGAGTTACCCAAAAGATAGCCAGCTAGATGATGTTAATGAATAGAAAAACTAAGCCTTATTCTAACAGTTTTGGCTGCTTTGTTCTCGTTTCAAGGAATGTTCATGCATAGCACATCATGCAAAAGAAATACAATGCTAATTTAGTAACACTGATTGTTTTTGAGATATGTGGCACAGTGAATGAATGAAATTTTGATTTATGCAGTAAAGGGACACCTGAAAGAATAATGAGTGTGAAAGGACCTGTATCTGGCAACATAAGAACCATGTGATGACATTTTAATTGAATTTTGTTTGAAGAATCAGTGAATGGTTAGTCTTAAGGCAGACTGTTGCAACACTCTCTTAGAGTAATCGATGACCCAAAGAAGTAGAATGTTTCCCTGTGAATATGAACATGGGTATGAGTAAAACATTAACACCTAATCAAAGGAAAATGATAAGGCTGTTGTTCTGCAGTCCTGTGAAGAGATCAATCTCATTGAAACTGAGATATAAACAAACAGTTGAATCAGATGTACAGTGTCTTCATTTTGAAACTGAAGTGAAAAGGCCTTCTAGAGTTTGAAAAGCATTGAGATCTCTCCAGGATTATCATGCTAACAGGTGTTCTAGCAAGACCCAAGTACTGTAAATGCTACACACAGTTCCATTATTGAAGGGGTAATGCAATAATGAGCAACATAAGAAGAGATAATGGCCTCCCAATGAAATTACAGTCCCCATACACACACTATGCTGTTAACAAGATGTTTATTTTTCAAGAACTAGTATTAGCATATCCAAGCTTAACTTTGCAGTAGATATTTTAACTGAGAGGAAAAAGCTAAACTGCTGACATGCTGCAGGTGGTTTGGATAAATAATCAACTTTTTTTTTTATCTTTGTGAGATATCCAGTTTGTGGGCCATACAGTTTTGGGGATATAATATTACTGAAATTTCTTTTCTGAATGCACTCTAGTTTACAGTACTTTAACAAAGACCCCATAGTTAGCTACGGTATACTGTTTTCATTTTATGAGAACCTGAACTCATTTAACGAAGACATTTTTCACTTTAGCAGTTAACTACTAAATGATCGCTCATCAATGAGCACCTTTACCACAGTCTTGGTGCCAGAAGTAATCTAACTTCATCCACACGAAAACAAAGCAAAACCTCATGGACCTGGTTATCACCTTATTTACTAGGAGCACCAGTGTCATAAACTCATCTGTGCAAACAAGAAACATTTCACAAAAGAATAATATAGCAGCTTCAGAACTCATCAGATCACTAGGCATCTTGAATATAATTTTACATCACTGAAATGATAGATAGTACTTTCTTATTGTACAGTGGCAAAATAAATCCTGAACTGTGACTTGATTTGGAGTTAGGCTCACAACAAAAATGCATAACCAGGGTGGGGTGAATGGGACAGCGACCCCAGACACACGGTGTTAGGGAGAAAATTCATTAGACGTGCATTGGTGGTAGTATAATACTGGCATTCAACTGAAGGCACAACACTTGCAGTCAGGGCTAAAGCACTCTGGTATGAATGTCGCTGTTAGTTACATTTGTAGTAAGTAGTTTGCTACAGTTATTCTGAAAGAAGATTTTTTTCGCTTGAGTTGAAAATAGGGCTGTCAGATTGGGCAGCTGCACCAGGCACCACAACAGCTCTGTCAGAGTAAAACATTCTCCAGAAATAGTGTGGAACCACTGTCACAGAGTTACAAAGATGGACAAGGTGACTACACAGCTATTGCAATTGAATGGAATTAATACTTTTTTTTTAACATTTTTATATATTTAATATCTTTTTATTTCTGCAAAAATATTACAAATCTTTAAGAGTTTTTGTGATTAGCACTAGAACAATATTCTCTCATTCTATAGTCTTTGCCATCTCTCATCTGTCCTGATTTTCAAAGGATGTCCAGTTTTTAGGTTCATATTTTTAGTCTGTTTCTCATAAAATGTGTGCTTTCTGACAGGTGTTAACCTTGAGACTGATACTCTTAAGAAAATGCAGACTAATGCAAAATTTGTTGTTATATCAATTTGCTAATTAGTATAATGGTTAAGGCATTTACCTCACCTACACAAAGTACAGGGTTTGATTCTCACCTTTGAGGTAAATTGACTAGACTTCAAATGGCCCACAAGGGCAGCTAGCCATGTACTTATCTCTGAACCTATAACGGCAGTATTTAAAATCTGTCCCTGATTTTGGGCAGTGTCAGTGGCTTATCTGGTCTCAGACTTACCTTTAATGCTTGAAAAATCAGAAGCTTCTCACTTATTTCCCTAGAAGTGCTTGAGCTAATGTTCTACAATCACTTTTTGAAAGGAGCAGGAGTTCTTTGTCTTTACCATCCCTAAAACCTCTTTTCTGGTGACACTCATTTTTTGCATCTTTTTTCCTTAGATGCCAAAGGTGACTCCATTGATTTGCTCACCAAGCATGCAGATGACAAAAGACTTGGAATCATTATCCTTAACTTCGCTAAAAAAAACCCCAAAAAGTCCTTAATATTACATACAAATGGGGCAACCAAAAATACTGATAGTTAATGTCATAATTTGATTATTCTGGCATTTGGCAAAAAAGGAAAACATAGCTTTATATAGTATAGATGGACAGATGGATATAAACCAAGAACTTAACAATAGTAAAGACCTTGGAATCTTTGTTGACAATTACCTTTTTTTTTAGATACCCATAAATTTTCTGTCTGCAAAATACAGATAATTATCCCTGATCATCTCTGGGGTTAAGACTTATGCCAGTGAGGTAATCAACTCCATGTACAAAGCTTTTAACAGATCAATTGTAGAATATTGTGCCCTATTCTGAAATCTACTCACAGGGCATCTAAAACATTTGGAGAAGGTACAAAGATTCCTCAGAAAGAAAACTAAAGGTCTCAGTGCTTGTTTTATTGTGAAAGACTGAAGCAACTCTCTCCCTTTTCTGTGCTGTATTGCCATATTAGAAAAAAAAACTATTAATGCATGATGTTCACAGCATGAAAAGAACCCTTAATATTTGAAACTCTTAGATTACAATACCTCTATGATGATTTGAACATACATCAGCAGCCTCAGTAAAAGTTAATAAAAACACTACTGTGAAATCTAAGAACTTCATATTTCAGACTCCTACATCTATGGTATAAGCTCCTCCTCTTAGTTAAATGTTCACAAAATGTCTTTCTCACCTTCAAGAAGGATATCAATGACTACACAGGCACCCACAAGTTCCAACATGAGATCTGAGGCATGAAGTTCCTCAATGACCAGTAGGCCTTGTGTTTGTTCATCAGACCATTCTGCTGTCCTTTCAGGAAGTACAAGAAAATACCAACCAGGGGGCTCTAAGAAACTCTCCTTGGGATTCTGAAAGATGCTCACAACTATGGCATTAAGATGGTACTTTATGTTTTGGTTACTATCATTAACTAGTAACAGTGAAAATGCAGAGCTCAAACAGCAGCTAATTATCAATCCTGTCCATGGCCAAAGCAGAGCCTGCAATGAGAGAGAGACAGACACAACATTGTGACAAACACAACTGCCTTTTATAATAGACTTGGAGAGGTGTGGAACTGTGAGTAAATATCATACCTCTCAACCTCTTAGAGCAAGAAATCTGGACAAAGCCATAAATAAAAGTGGGACAAAGGCCCAAAAATAAGGACATTTTTTTTAAATATTGCTCTTATAAACTTAGAACATTGATAAGAATAATAGGTTTTGCATTAGCATAGATGTCCTGAATGGTATGCAGTCTGAAACTCAAATGTATGTCATTATTTTCTAACTTCAAGCTTTAACGATTTGCCACTAACTTGCCAGAAAACCACAATTTTATGAAAAATGGACCAAAAATATGAGGCAAAAATCTGGACATTCTGCGAAAATCTGTTCAGTTGAGAGGTATGGACTATCTTTTCAAAAAAAGAAAGGAATGTGAATTAAATTATTTTAATTATTTCAGTTCTGTTTAAATATTCTGAGTTGCACTTAGTGACCTGCGTGATGGTACTACTTTATACTTTTTTCCAATTGATTGCATTTTTTAGTTTGTTCTGGGATCTTAGTTATTTGTACTTCTATTTCCAGAAGTAGAATTACTTATAAAAGCAATCTGTCTGTATTTTAAATCATGCTAGGCCAAAGTCTTGCAGTTTACTTCACAAGTATTTATTTATTTATTTTACATTTGGTTACTGGGCAAGTCTGATTGGACACAAGTCCTTTTTCAGTGGAGGCCTGGGGAGAAACACTCCACATATAACACAGATGAATAAAGTACAATTTCACAGGTAGAGAACATAATACTATACACTTCAAATCAAACCAGATTAGGATAATAATACTTTAAGATGTACAACAATGATTAAGGTGAAATAAGAAACACTATACAGGTACAAAGAATAAACACCTTAAGCTGTACACTTGAATAATAATCCAGAATGGAATAGTATTATAATAATATAAAGTATAAACCTACCCCAGGATTCAGCAAGCTCTGCACGGTGTGCAGGAATAGTGCAAGAGTTGCTGCACACAATATGGACAATGAGCAATCCAGGAACGAGCTCCCGGGACGTGCATGAGCGTTCTTACACTATTCCTGCATGGACACCACTGCTATATGCTAATTACCCCATTTGCTGGTGAAAACCATGCAAATAAGGTGAATTAGCGATCCAGGAAGCAGGCAGGTATCTGTGCAGGAATAGTATAACCTGCAGAAATGTATTCGGTTACAGACCGAATACATTTCTGTAAATTACAAAACGGAGGCATGACATCTCCAAAGAAAGCATGTATTCAATGTAGTAGGCATGCCAATGGCCATTGGCATGGGAAATAGTTGCAAAATTATAAAAAATAACTTTTATTTTTTTTGTCCGATTTCAGCCATTTAAGCGTAGGGCAGCGGTGCGCAAACGGGATCGGCCTGAAAATATGAAAAACGTTGGAAATAAGCTTTTAAACCCAAATCAGCATTTTGCCATGATAGTCAATGGCATGCATAAGACAACAATACCAGGCAATAGTGGTTGCTAAGGAGGAAGGCTCAGTGTGAGTGTGGTAACTACGAATTAGCATTCTATTTTATGCAAATGAGGGGAATGATACTGAATCACAGAATTCCTCTCAGTTTTAGCTTGCACCCAACCGTGTATGTGCAGCAACACCATGGTATAAGTTGTTGTTGTTTGTCTTTCGGCTTTTTCCCGGTAAGGGGTTGCCACAGCGGAACTCCGGTCCGCTAATGATTAGCAGTAGATTTTTATGAAATGCCGAGGTGCCAGCTCAACGCCCAACCTTCAACGAAGGCACGCCCATTTACGCACATATGTCTTTCGAACACTACCCAACCACGGGGAGGACATGCAGACTCCACACAGAAGGCACTCCCAAGCCAAGCCGAGAATCGAACCATGGTATAAGTATAAAAGGTAAATGACCTCATAAGGGGGAGTGTCATGCATGTTGTAAGCTTATTGGAGCTCTGTAGCCTGTGTTTACCCTTAGCTAAGCATAGCTAAGGAAGGGGGTGTGTCTGAGGCTGCCTAGCAATGTTTATATTGCCTAAACGGGTGTGTGTACTGCGCACCAGGTTGTAAACAAACAAACAAAAAAAACCACAGGAAATAGCAGCTCTGTTCACATCTGAGCGCTGGGTATGCGCGGTGCGCCTTGGGGCTTAAACAGGAAGGCAATGGGAAGAGAAAACAGCAGTAGGAAGGCAATCAAGGAGAACCAGCATAGCTGGCAGGTGAAATGTATCAGAATCAGTCAATTACACAGGCAGCAGCCCAGCCCAGCACACTACTATAAACTATGCAAACACCTTTCACTCTGGCTTTTCCCACTAACTCTACACCACCGGTGTACACAGATAGGGAAGTTTTACCTGGCAAAACTAACAAAATGTTAGGGGCTGCTGTTGCTCTCCTACATCAATATGTGGAAGAGAATGAGGGTGGTGAGGATGTGAATGCTGATGACCAACCCACAATGAGGAGGAGAAGAGTTTACAGACCCAGCATAACCTACCAGGGGTTACATGAGCTGGAGATAGTGGAGCGCTATAGGGTTGACAGGGAAATTCTACAGCAAATTGTTGAGCTGTGCCAGCCACCCCTCACACACAGAATCAACAGAGGGGAACCCATCCCAGTGGATAACAAGGTATGTGTAGGCTTAAGAATACAAGCCACAGTTACCTTCCAAAGGCCAACTGGAGATATCATGGAGATCTCACAGGCATCAGCATCCAGGGTACTCCACCAGTTCCTGGATGCCATGTCAGCACATGCCGGTGAGCACATATATTTCCACAACACCCATGAGACGTTGACCAGTAATATGCATCTCTTCCACCAAATAGCAGAATAACCTGAGGTAGTGGGTGCTATAAATTGCACGCACATACACATCAAAGCACCACCCAGAGGGCAGGGTAGGATCTACATAAATCGCAAGGGCTTCCCCTCCATCAACTGCCAGGTCATGTGGAATGCCCAGGGCATTATCTTGAATGTGTGTGCTGGCAGCCCTGGAATCTATCACGACTCCCACATCTGGCATATGACACAACTGTACCAGACATTTGCCAGTGGGGACATCCCATATGCCACCTAATGGGGGATGCTGGTTACACACTGGAGCCGTGGCTGATGACACCCATCAGAAATGCACACACACACCCGAACATGAACTCCATAATGAGGCACATGCACAAACCAGAATCATAATAGAGCAATGTGTCTGGGATGCTCAAATCACGATTTTTCTGCCTGGACATATCCTGTGGAGCCTTGTAGTACTCTCCAGCTACAAGTACACAAATGTTCATTGTATGTGCCATGCTACATAATATGATCTTGTGGAAACAACTGCAGCAGGAACAGCACAGGCAAGGCCACACAGACTCCCACCATTACCAAGGCCATCACAGGCACAGATGGACTCGGAGGAGGAACAACCTGAGCCTGCCTATATAGGCAGAAGGAGACATGCCCAGTATGCCCAGGCTTTGGCAAAGAGGCAATGCATAGCACATACACTGACATGGTAGGGACCCAGGGAATGACACCTCTCTCTGACTCACACATACAGTAAAAGGGATGCCAAACATGACACTACCTGTGTTTTACCATGTATAGGGAGTGTACTATGTGCATCCAACATAGTCAGCCCTCCAGCACCGTCCTCAGTACTGGCACAGGCACAAGGTAACTCACTCTTCCTATCAATTGCTGAATGAAGTAAAATGTTCTTCTAGTTGTATCTATGGTATGGATGTAAGTATGCAAGGGAATCAGGTGGCTGAATGGGATGGCAGCAGATAGTGGATACCTATATGGGCAGTATGAAATCTATAACAAATACTGGTGTCAACAAAGTAAGCAGTACTAGACAAGGTGACAAATCCCACTGCAGTACATGTAGTGGCCCAAATGTGTGTCCATAGGACACACACATTTATGTCAGTGAGGCTCACATACCTAACACCAGCCTCAGCCAGCAGGACAGGTGTAGATGACCATAAAGAAAGGCTGTGCTAAGGCCTCCAATTGATGGCAATGGTGAACAGCCTTTCTCCAGGCCTACACAGACAGACTACAACAGGTCTGGCAGTTGTATATTAGTTCTGAAGGGTAAGAAGTCTGAAACTGAAATGTAGGTCAATAAAACCTAAGATCTGTACTCTACTGATATGCCTCTAGTCTGCATGATAGATCAGAATACAAAATGAAATGGAAGCCAACAGAGTACCTGAAATACCAGTACAGTCATAGCAAATGTTTACAGTTGTCAGGTGTGCCCCCCCCCCCAATCCTATGTAGAAATGCAATAACATGTACGTGTGGCTTTAATAACAGTGGAGCACAGACTACCTGAGCTGGCCCAATTTACAGGATAGATTGTTGCATGTGTACAATATGCATGGGTCCGTATGTTAGGTTGGTGTGTATTCAATATTGTCTGGAAGTGGTCAGCATGTAGGCATGGAGGGTTGTGTCTCGGTGGCCTTTGGCCAGTATTGTTGATGACAGGGCCATGTTCTGACAACTGCAGTGCCAACCACAATGGATCGTAGCAATGCCCATGTCAGCAGTCATCCATACTCACTATCCAGATGTCAATACCTGTCACTGTCTGAAAGATGGACATGCCATGAATGTGGGCCCAGACATACACACAGTACACAGGTGGAAGTACCCTAGACAGAATACATAAACTGTAACTGTCAACTGCACACACCTTTGGAATTGTACATACAGGTTAGCAGCACATTAGTTGTCTGTGTAGTGTGGAATACTGATGTAGTCTGGCCAATCACTGGCAGACCACAAAAGGCAGAGTTATGAAGTAATGAGAGACTGCCTATGTCCCCACAAGGCAGCACAAGGGGAATGTCTCAGGTATATCTGTGAGTCAGCTGCAAGAAGCTTCCATATCACACATGCACTCAGCTCACCCCACCATCAGCCACAGGTTTATCACAGGCCATATCCCTGCTGTTGGAATGAGTACAGTATGACCTCCACTTCTGTATAGGAATACCCACAGAATGCAACATGCTGAAGAGGTGTCCCATGCAGGTGTGTCCCTAGCTGTAAGTAGCACCCTGCCAGCATTCAGACCAATGGATTAATATGTACAGGAACTATTACCATTAATACCTCACACACAGGTGAATCCAGTAGCCACCCACCATGTGTCACTGCATGAAACTGTGGACCAATCCTAAATACCACTGGGATGAATCCCACAGTACCAAGGTGCTGGACCATTTACCATTTACACAGAACTCATCAGTCTGCAGCCACCCCTCCCCCTCAGAATGGCATGAATGTGCAGGAATATATAACCAATATACACAATACTACACAACTTCATTCATCTTCATTCATCTAATCTTGTATAACTACCTCTTCCTTTTACTGTAAAATGTTTCTAACCTATATCTATCTCTATATGATATTCTATTGTATTCTTTTTATTATTGACATGCTTTTGGAGCTTCTCCCCTCTCAAAAAATGGATATAAATGGATATGTGTCCAGTCAGGTTAACAATAAAATAAAATAAAAATAAAAAAAAAAAAATCCAAGGAAAATAAACTGTGAGCAAATAATTATATCTGTCTGTCAGTATATGCATAATACATCACACAAAAAACAAAACATATGTCTGAATCTCTGCTAACACACCAACCATATAAAACAAGCAGCAACAGACACAATAGTACAGTATCCCTATTATTTGTCATCATTTGTGACTCCATATTGTCAGCCTATTTACAGATATCCACAGCAAATCCTGGGACGGAGTGCAACCTATCTGGAATGGATTCACACACTCAATACAGAAGGTCATACTGGGCATGCTCTTACACTTACCATTCATGCTTTGCACACACATTGGATAGGAATACTCACAGAGAGTGACAGAGAGATTTCCATCGTGAGACCTGTCCCACCCACCACACATCCAATTGGCCAATATCACATGATGTGCTGATGTCAATCACTGTAGACATTGCTTTTGGTAGCCCTCAGCCCTATAGTGTCTGTGGTCCTTGTGATAATTGTGTAACACAATAGTACAAATCAGTATTCATCTAGCATTTGTATACCCAGTCCTGTCAAATGTGAAGTTGTGTGTGTGTGTTTCCAGAGGAATGGTTTATGGCCCATTCACACACACTGCACTTCCCATTGCCCATGTTAGCACTTCTGCTGATGTCAGTCACCTTGAAATAGCCCTCTGGCCAAGTCTCAGCCCTATAACTTCTAATCCCAAACATGGCAAGTGTGAAACTCTGTGTGTGTGTGCGTGTGTGTGTGTGTGTGTGTGTGTGTGTGTGTGTGTGTGTGTGTGTGTGTGTGTGTGTGCAGAGATGAATGATTTTGAAGCCACTCACACTCACTACACCTCCCATTGCCCTAGTTTAGCATGCCTGCTGATGCCATTCACCATGAAATAACCCTTTGGCAGTGTTTCAGCCCTATAAGCTCTGTGGCACTTGCGGTAACTGTGCAATACTGTAGTATAGCAAACTAGTTAGATAGAAGTTCTAATCTTGATCCTGCCAACTGTGATAATGTGTGTGTTTCTGTGAGAGTGTGTGTGTGCCTTCATTGACACCTGATTTTGTGGACATTCACACTTACTACACTTCCCTTACCCCTCCTTTAGCACTGTTGCTGATGTCACTTGCCTTCAAAGATACCTTTGGACAACTCTCCAACATGTAAGCTCTGTGGTGCGTGCAATAACTGCGTAATACTATAATAGCAATACATAGTCAGATAGGGGTTTGAAACTCAGTACTGGTAAGTTTGTGTGTGTGTCATCAGTATCCTGTGTGGGTGTTGGGGGTGATTGTGTAATGACAGGATCCATTGCAGTGTGGGTTTTACTACATCATTATATTGAGTACCTATATGTCCGAATATACACATTACAAAGCCAACAGTTTTCAAACACTGTAGAGGTTGTTGTATACAATCCTCAGTCATAAATGTGTACATGGATGTGCAATTACTATGTAACAGTAGGGATTAGTAAATGATATAGGCAACCGTTATAATACCCAGATACCACTCTCCACCCACGGATCATACACAAACACGCTTGGCTCTGACTCTCTTACTCCCTTCCTTTCTTACTTTGTCTCTGTCTCTGTCTCTGTCTCTCTCTCTCTCTCTCCCTCTCTGGTGGATGTGGAAAAGTACATCTGTTCTACATAGGCAGCACCTTGAGTTTTGTAAGTAATGATCATGATCAGCTGATGGCCTGTGCACAAATTGCAGTCCCCCACTTGCTAAATTGCATGTGGAACAGCTGTGGTACCATTCCTATAGCCAATTGCATGGAAACACAGTCGTATAACTATGCACTTCATGTGGGTGTTGGCCCTTTTCCTTCACTGTGGGCAGGACTTCATGTGGGTGTCTGACAAATAGCATCACAGAGGGTAGTTGGAAATATCTCTTACAACATACACTGTGGTGACAGGCCAACAAACCCGAGGTGGATGTTCCAGACATGGGGACAGAATGTAAGTATTGCTGTTCTACATTTGAAGTAATGTTGGTTTAGCAGGGTTTGTGTGTATATGGCTGTTCTACATGATTTAAAGTCTGGCATGACAGTGTTATGTGGTTGAGGAAACTCTCACCTGTAGGGCTATCTGCAGACTGGCCGGAGTTTGGAGTCTTACATGTGGTGTGTTACTCACACATTTCCTATCTTTAGAAATGCAGTTGCATACTCTGATGATTGCAGTCAGTACATGGTGATGTCCATGTGAGTTACTGACTTCTTATCCCTCAGAAGAGATATATCACAACAAACCCTGTTACACCAGGAATTTTCTCAGTTTATCACAGCAATATGTCAATATTGGCCCTGTGTTTGTGCATCTGTCCCCCAAGTCTGTCACCCTTTGTCCATATGTCATGCAGTAAGAGGTGCATATGTATAGTATATCATTATTTACTGACATCATACCTGATAACAAGCCAGTGAGATATCAGACTGCTAGACATGTTATGTATAGTAGGCCTTATATTTGAGGACAAAACCTGGACATTCTGTTGTAGTCTGTACAGTATTGAGGTCTGTGTACTTACGGTGATTGTTGGCAGAGTGTCAGTATTGTGTACAAGTGTATTATGAATATATTACTTGGCCTGTGTACAGACTGTGGTAGATGTCACTGTTCTTGGTCCTGTTCTATCTGACATTGCATGCTACTCCAGTTTCTGGTACCCTATCAGCGTATATGTTTGTAGGGCCAGACTGAGACATGTCCCATACCACAGTCAGGCATCAGACTGCACTGTGTATTGGACCAGTATATGTAGGGTTAGTGTGTGAGTGGCAAATATGAGGATGGTTTTGTTCACACAGTCCATATACTGTACTATTAATTAGGCTTACCATAATGTGACTGTGACTGTGTTGAGATTGGTTATGGGTATGCACTTTCACACTGGTGTCTGTTACTCTGTGCTGTTACATGCCTGTAGTACCTGCTATATTTGTAAGTACGTGTGTATTCCCCCGTAGGAAACTTGGGTCAGTATTGTGGCAGTCTGCCTGTAGTTTACACAGTGCTTTGTGACATGCCTAGCTGCTCAGTGTATTTACCTAGTGTGATGTTATGTCCAGATATTTGTCAGATGTACTGTTGTCTGTCCACCATAAGTGTTGTGTATTTCTGAAAAAGCAGTGGGATGCTGTGAAGATGTAAGTCACTAACTAGTGGGAAGTATTTGGGCTAAAACTCTTCTCTTCTGGTTAATATGTGTTAGGACAGACAGGATGGTGTGAATGCATCAACTGTGTGAGCTTATCTATTCCAGTATTTGTGTGATATCCCCATTTTCATGGCTGTAAACATCCCTTTTGTCAGGTTTGGTCCACACATCTTGCACTAAGGAGTTCTGTGTATACCTCTGGACTGACCAGATTGTGTCAGACTGTCCACATTTATTGGTCATATCTCTGCTGTATTCCACAGTATCATTACTGTGATTTTTGTGGTACTTCACTATGATGATCTTATGATGTCTGTCAGTAACTGATGGCGTACATGTCAGTAACAGAAGTGACTTCCTACACAACATGCCTGTTGACACAACCCCTGTTACTATAGCAACATTCTACATTTATACCTGCAATACTTACATTACATTCCCTAGCACTAAGAGATTGTGACTTACGGTGCTGAGGTATGACTCCATTATGTTATGGGCATATGTTATATATATATATATATATATATATATATATATATATATATATATATATACACACACACACACACACACATATATATATATATATATATATATATATATATATATATATATATATATATATGTATGTATATATACACATATATACATATATGAATATATATATATATAATATATATATATATATATATATATATAATATATATATATATATAAATATATATATATATATATATATATATATATATATATATATATATATATATATATATATATAAATATATATGTGTATGTACATGTATATATATGTCTACATATGTATATATATCCATATCCTTGTTATGTGTAAACATGAGTGTTGTATATACCTTCCCAGAAGTATCCCACCATATTTATCTGATATGTGTATATTTAGATATAAAAACATGACTGATTCAACACTATTTTCACTTACAAGTACTAAACAAATGTAGTAGTCAAAGCAGTTGTTCACTACTATTCAGTATGTGTACTGAATGATATATTTGAAAAAACAACAGACATCTTCATAGCTCTGATGGCTTAGTTGTTAACTGCTGTGACTATAGTGTACAGGGTCATGGGTTCAGGAGCTGTTTATTTTGTTGCTAAGCAGAACAAGGACTGTTGGATACAGAGTGGTTAAGGCAGTTTTGAGCAACTTTAAGTGGGTTTGCGCAATGGTAAGCGGTACTAACGTACGTTAAATGAATAAGCGCTTACACCATGTAGGCTTCGCTTATCAGTGTGCAAATGTGCTTAGCATTTAAATTTATGCAATTTATGCAATGTTTACACCTGCTAAGCATAGCTCAGCCCTGGTAACCAGTAATCACATTCCAGTCTGATAAAATAGCAGGGTAATTACATCTTTAGTAAGTGTATTTAATTCCATGTACATAACATGCTTCTATATGCTGTCATTACAGTAGCAAGGGGTGTGAGTATACTGTATTGGACACCTGAGTATACATGGCTAGTACAACAATCTTTTCTCTTTGTATATGTTTCATACATCGGTAGTATCCTAGGTTATATGCAGTCACACTTGCATGTATTGTATCATTACATTACTACTTTTAACAGTGCTTTTCCAAGTAAGAGTAGAATGCAGATTGTAGTACTGGAACCATACACCCCTGCATGCAAAGCTGGACTTTGAGTACTGACTATCATGTTCTTGATGTGTGAGCTGTATGCATCTGCTACTGGATATTGATCTGATATGTGGATATTAACTGTAGACTTCTATGTGTTTAGGACATGTCATTGAGGGCTGCTGTCATGTAGTAATGGCATACATGTCAGTGTCAGACGTCTATCTGTCAAAATATTCATCCTAATGCATAACCTGTTGGCTAGCTGATTTCTGTCTAATCTCTGTACAGATGTGCAGATGTCAGGTATCCATCTTGGCTTCTTACAGGCAATCTATGATTGACTGACACTGACATGTCTGCCCAGCTGTGTTATGAATGCCACAGCTAGGAAACCCTACCCTGTAAGCACCACATGCCATGGATACATCAACCAGACTACCACAGTCAACAGAACATGCCTGGGTACAGATCTCTAACCCAGACAGTGGGCATGTTATGTAATATATGTTGCATACATGTCAATTGGAACACCTCAATGGCCCTCTGCAAGAGATTGAATGTTGAATTTAACTGTCACCCTTGGGATCACTCAAGTGGCATCAGTTGATAGATGGCCTGCTGACAAGTATCAGGTGGCATACCAGTGTACCCACATGCCCTACTCTTCTCATCTTTCCATGGACATTAGCCTGGTACACACCTAGGAACACCAGCACCTATGGACCCCAGTACTGACAAATGTGTCAGTGTGCATTACTAAGAATAACAGTTTCTGTGTGTTTGTCAATACCCTGAGAGCCTTCTCACCCACTACACCCCCCATTGCCATACTTAGAAATGGCTGCTGCTGTAATTGACGTTAAATGTACCTTGTTACACTCTTCACCCTATAGGCTACCTGGAGCTTGCAGTACCAGCATAACACTGTTCTACAAATTAGTAGATATGCGTGGGTTACCCTCTGAGTCCTGGCAAGTGTATGTATGTGTGTGAGTGTGTATATTTGTAGGAGACAGCATTCTGAGGCCACATTTTCCAAATACAATAAACCTTGCCATACATTATAAGGGATAGTGATGTTGGTAACATTATGAGAGCCATGACAAACCCTCACCCTACTATCCCTGTGGCATGTACAATAAATGCATATCCCTGTAGTAGCACTGATTAGATAGACAAGGGGTTGTATTGCAGTCCTGGTTAATGTGTGATTGTAGGTATGTCAGAGCATTATCATGGGTTTCAGTGAGTATAATATCCAATGTGGTATGTGGGTGCTGGGTACACTGTCTTTAGACCATGGTACCCCAGTACATGTCCCAAGGTCCACTGTATGAGGACCGCTGTCACCATCAGCCATACAGGTAACTGATTACACTATCCAGCCCAATGATGCATGTGCTGTGTGCAAATTCTCTGTAACAGAATGGACTCACTGACAAGGTAGTTAGCACTGTTAAACCCAGGTCTGTCAGATGTGTCTATGACTGTTATGTGTTTGTCAATGTGTATATGACAGTATCTCATACTATGTATTGTTCATTAACACCCAGTACATCCCCCATTACCATACCGTACAAGGCCTGGTGATGTTCTTCACTTAACAAGAAACTTGGGGCACACCTCATCCGAAAAGGTCTGTGGTGTGTGCAATTAAGGCCAAACACATTAGTAGCAATAAGTACCTAGGTAGGGGTTCTACTCTCAGTGTTGCCAAGTAAATGTGTGTGTATGTGAAGGGATCTACTTCAGTTTGCAGAAAATACATGTCCCAGGTGATCATTTGTCCAAGAACTAACTGGCAAAAGCTAACATTTCAAGGGAATCATCTTGTGGAAATTCATTCCATCAAAACTAGTAGATGTGTTAATGCCCTCTTCCCCAATGTACAGCTGTACACCGATACTGGAGTTGGTATATATAGTTGGGTGTGGTTGTTGTGGGCACAGCCACCCACACTGGGGTTTTGTTGTGTGTATCCCCCCACTTAGTCTGCTGTTATACTGTACAGTTTATGTTAACAGGTTAAGTAGTTGTTATTTTTTTTATTTTATTTATTTATTTTACATTTGTTAACTGGCATAGTCCGACTGGACAACGATCCATTTTCAGCGGAGGCCCGGGGATAAGATAAGAGTTAACAATAGCAGTTTTATACAGTTAGATATAGATACCAGTACAGACTTATAGGATTATATGCATACTTAAAAACTTGGAATACATACATACTTAAAACTTACCAACATTAATTTTCTTGTTCGAACTTAGACATTTTTGTGGTATAAGGCTGAATAAGGCAGCATATCATTCAGTAGTACAATATATGTGAGAATGATAGTCAAATGTTACAGACATTTGAGACTATTTTACAGCTAGCCAGGTAATGAAGAAAGTGGTGAGCTGGTAGTTAATCACACTATGTGTGGTTCTATGCCACCCACACCTTCCAAAGTGGGGGGGCTGTGCCACCCACATCAGCACATCTATGTTTACTAACTCCAGGACTGCACTACATTGGGGAAGAGGACATATACCCTGCCAGTGCCATTGTCAATGACATTAAACTGGCAGACTGATTATTTACTGATGTGATGTTTTGCCTGTTTGGTCTTGGTGGAATTACATAGGCCAAAATGAGTTCACTGCAAAATTAAGTACATCCATGTGTACAGTATTCTCTGTGTATTGCATCAACACCAAAGCCTCTGTGTGTGTGTGTTATTCACAAACATTTGGTGTGTTCCACCCAGAACACTTACCATTGTCCACTGTAGAAGAGCTGCTGACATCAGCCATCATGCACTCACCTGTATACACCCCTCAGACCTATCAGCCATGTGGCACATGCAGTAAGTGTTACACAGACCTGTTACTTGTGTTCAGCTGTACCCAGGATATGACACAGTCAATGTGTCAGCACAGTGCCATACCCCTTGTAGGAAAGGGTAGCAGACCAACATCCTGCTGACACATAAACACCTACAACATAAACTGAATTCATTATGGAGACCACAATCACTCAGTGTTAATAACACCTATAATGCATCATGGCTGGACAGCTACACACCCTGACATGTAAGCATTAAACATTCCAGCTGAAAACATGGTAAACAGCATTATATTGCTAAACCTTAGTACATTCACCCTGTGTATCAGAACCATATTAGCATGTCCCTGCATAAATGGTATGGGTGACAGGGATGTGGCACAGGTATCATTATATGCTCAGAGTGTATTGTGGGTTTGCCAGAGACCTAGGCTGAGCTATTTGGTTGACATCATGTGTGTGTGTTAGGGGGTTCTTTATCAATTGGGCTGTGCAGATGTGGTGTGTGTAGGTATGGAGGTGCTCTAGCTGTGTTGGTGATGTGTGTGTGTATGTATGCACACAGTTCTGCCATGTGGCTGCCCTATACTGGGGTTTGTTGGACAGCTGCAGACCATACATGGCAGGGTGTACAGTTCATCATGTCCAGACATGGACATGGGAACTGTGCCTGCCAGGGGTTCCACGGGCACTACCAGGTAGAAGCCCAGATATGTTACCCTCCCCTGATGATGACAATTGTCCGCTGGATCTGTGTCCCTGTTGGGACTGGCCAGGACTATGTGCACATGGCCTGATGCATTGTGGTGTGGACAGCACCCCCCCTGCAGTGCTGATGCTGGTACTGCCCCTACGGAAATGGCTGTGACTTGTTGCATGTCCACGTAGACCTCCACCTGTTGGTGTTGCTGACCTATGTCCACGTGGCTGATGCCCTACTCCCACCACATACTCTAACACAAACACCACACGGTCGAGGATTCCCACCATCTCACCCAACCATCTATCCAGGACCTCTGCAAAATAACAGTGGGCACTTGCAAGATCACAGATGTTGTCAATTACAGCAGAATGAGTAGCCCTCTGAAGCCTCAGACTCTGTCTGATGTAATGTTACATACTTGCCTGTGCCTCCATGATGGCCTGAAACATGCATCTGGTGACACCTGCTGTGGCACTTTTGCCAAGGTCGTGATGGCCAGCAACCCTCCTATGAGCACCCCTGTACATCTGCCTGTGTAGTACCTTGCCAGTCATCTGGCTATGGCTGCTGTGTACAACCCATGCCACCACTTACCAACTGTCCCTCATCTATGGCCACTGGTGATGGGGTATGTATGGGTATTGTGACTGTGCGGGGATGTGGTGGATAAAAGTGGGATGTCGAATGTCAACCAATGGCACAGCTTCAGCTCTTGACAACCCTGCCTGTGCCTCATCATACCTATCGTCATTGTCAGAGTCTGTATGGACACTAACATCAGTTTGCCTGCAGGAGGGACCCTGACTCACCTTGCCACTTGTGAGGGGAAAACAAAAAATGTAATTTAAGACCTGCACATTATTGCTTACCTCTTCATACACTCACACACACACACACACACACACACACACACACACACACACACACACACACACACACACACACACACACACTTACAGGTGAGGTGGTACAAAGATATTACACAGACCTCTCATTACCCAACAGTCAACATGCATAACATATGCACTCAACAGCATGCACTGCAGCTATACTCAATCCTTCTTACCAACATTATACATCTCTGTGATGCATGAGTTGTGTTAGTAGGTGATGCCCCTTCCCCTGGAACACACTGCACCCATTTACACAGCATTGCTGTGCACCTGTACAGCACCCTGGCATGTACTGTGCACCATACCTCACGAGTGTACACACCATTGGTGAATGTGTAAATGTGTAAATGTGTGGCAGTTATGTTTGCTCTGTTGCTCATAGCTTCCATGTGTTTGTCTGACACATACCTGGGATGATATGAGGACTGATGCCAATAGTTAGTGTCTGACCTCTGATTTGCAGATCTCATCATCAGCAGTGCATGTATGAGCAATAAAATCCGATTACACTGACAACCTTCAAAGCTTAATGTGGATATGAGAAGTATACACACCCTTGTTGACATGCCAGCCTCTTCCATGAAATACAATTGGGCCACAATACTGCATATGCTAACATTACTATATTAATTAATATATTCCACCTGGTAATACACCTGCTAGCCTTGTAGACTTATTATCCTGGTGCTCTTCCACATACTCACAAGAAACCCTTATTATGGGGGATTTCAACTTAGATTGGTTCACCTATATGTCAGAACCACCAAGTAATCTAATAAATCTCCATGGCTACCAGCAGCTAGTCCAAATTCCAGCTAGATGTGATATAAAATCTAAAAGGGAATCCATCCTTGATTAGGTCCTAACTAACAACCCAACATTGTACCCCCACACAGGCAGTCTCCCAGACACCTTAAGTGACCACAACATAATATACTTTATACATAGTAGAACAAGCATATGCAAAACCACTAACTATAAATCCACTAGAAACGCAAAAAATTTCTCTCCTGAGGTCCTTAATACTTTACTCTGTAACTGTGACTAAACCCCCCTAAAAACCCTCCCACTTGACCAGGCTGTAGCATATTTCAACAAAACATTTCTACAACACCTAGACATTGTTGCTCCATTGGGTGAAATCAAGGTTAGAATCTCTACAAACTCCTGGCTTAGTAAAGAAACCAAACAAATCCTCAAGTCCAGAGACACTGCCTGGCTTTACTATCAAAAAACCAAAGAAACACAAAGCCTAACTAAGTACCAAGAACTGTGCAACCGTGCAAAAATGCATTAGGCTGGACAAAAAATCCTACTACATGACATTACAAACTAAATACCAACATAACCCTCCCAAAATTTTGGAAGAATGTAAACCAGATACTAAAAGCCACTCAAAAGGCTACCCCCAAACCAACCACCCCTGACACTAAAGTTCCCATCGAAACACAATTCAACTCCCACTTTGTGAACTCAATTCTATCCTTAGTATCTTAGGACAGTTCCTACCTCACTATCCCCCTCAAAAGAAATAAGACTAATACAAGCTTTACCCTCAAAACAGTTTCCACCACCTCAATCAAAAACATGCTCTCCAAACTAAAAACCTCATCAACAGCAGCCAACCTACTCCACAGCTATTTCTTGAAACTCACAGCAGATGCTATTGCTATCCCAATCTCCACTCTCATAAACAGATCAATTGTTGAAAACTATGTGCCCAAACTCTGGAAAATATCCTATATTACACCCATACATAAAGACCTCCACTGAACTTAATAACTACAGACCCATTGCTTTACTCCCTCCCCCCCGGCGAAAAACCCTAGAAAAATGCATCCATACCCAGGTGCTAAAATATCTCCTAGACAGCAACATCCTGTCACCTACTCAGCATGGTTTCAGACCTGCCCATAGTACCACTATAGCCCTCATCTGCTTCACAGACACAGTAAACTGTCTCAAAAATGAAGGCCTGCAGGTGTCAACTCTTTTTTTGGATATGTCCAAAGCATTTGACACAGTCTCACAGCAAATCCTGCTAAACAAAATAAACCAATATCACCTATCAAATTCCACTCTTACCTCGTTCCAAAGTTACTTAACTGACAGGTATCAAGCTGTGAAATGGGAAAATTCTCTCTCTCCTCAGCTGCCCATAATTATAGGAGTCCCACAGGGTTCTATCTTAGGACCACTACTATTCACAGTCTTCACAAATGACCTCCATACCTCCACAAAGCATGCATCGATCATTCAGTATGCAGATGATACTGCCTTAATCTGTGCTGCTAAAAACATTACCACCCTCCTGCAAACAATTCAACTAGCATTCTCTGACATTGAAAACTACCTTACCAAAGCCCAACTTATCCTTAATCCAAAGAAAACTCAGCTTATGATTATAACCAGTTCTAACAAAAACACTGATAGTAGTCAGTTCACTATCCACTCCACAAATGCTACTCCAATCGCTCCAGTGGCACAGGCTAAGCTACTGGGAATAACCGTAGACTCCCACCTAATATTTGATAGTCATCTCAACTTAACTATTAAAAAAGTACATGCCAAACTGGGATCACTTTAGTGTCAGGGGTGGTTGGTTTGGGGGTAGCCTTTTGAGTGGCTTTTAGTATCTGGTTTACGTATCAAACCACTTCTTACCAACAACACAAGATCAGCCATTGCTCACTCCCAACTTATATCCACCCTACTCTATGCATGTCCCATTCTGACTAATCTCAACAAAACTGAACTAAGCAAAATGGAAGCCTACTATAACAGAATTGCCCACTTTGCTGCAAATTGCTCATATAGAACTCATCACTGTACTGCTTTGAGGCAGCTCCACTGGCTTGAACTTCCCAACCTCCTAATCTACAATCAACTTTGCCTCTGTCAGTCTATTACCGTCTCAATAAGTGTCCTGCCCTTAAAAACCTAGTACAACATCACTCAGCCAAAAGGCCTCTTAGATCATCAAGCAAACTACTACTAGAAGCCACCAACAGCTACAATAGCTTTGGAGACACACTACAAAGTAGTTCAGTGGCTAAAAAATGGAACTCTCTCCCCACTAGCATAAAAAAACACATCGTCCAAAGCCTCCTTTAAAAACCTCATTAGGCAACATCTCAAGCAAAGTTGGCAGTGCCATGATTGCTCCCCAGGCTAGTGAAAGCGGAAAAGGTACACATACTAAACCTAGAGTACTTGATAATAGTTTTCACTCTTACTCACAAACACTGGCTAATGCACAATGTATGTACTGTACCTGTGTACTATGTATGTATTCTACCTATGTTCCAAATTTCAGCTGTACACCACAAATCTATTAATTACCTTTATTTTTAAATGAGTATTTTCTTTTTTATTCTCACCACTGTAACTGTTGATGTGCTACATACCACTGTAAAAACATTTGTGTATATACTGATCATGTCTAAATATCTAAATGTATCTGTAATTTTTCTATGTGGAGCTTTTCTTCTCGGGCCTCTGCTGAAAAAGCGCCTTTTTAGCTCAGTCAGACACCTCCGGTTAACAAATGTAAAATAAAAATAAATTACACACATCTGATATGTGACATATGACTTGTGCAATCAAATGCAGTATCAAACAAATGTGTTAGTCATGCAGATGCTGAATGACATGCATACAATATGTGGGTTGCATAAGTGTGCACACCCGTAACACAATGGTTTGTTGCAGCACCTGTCAACTGAACTACAGCATTCTCTATTCCTGGAAGGGGTATACTAGTAGGGTCTATATTAGAACACCGAACGTTCAAAATTTCGAGTGTTCTAATATCGACCTATTTTCAGTGAACGCTGAAAATATTGAAGAAACAGAAAACCAAATTTTTTCCTAGGGAAAGAATTTGGTTGTCCGTTTCTGTTGCTTCTGTATTTTCAGCTCTGTGGTGGAAAGTTACGGGTCGGGTTCAGGTAAGTGTGCGATTGTGTGGACATGAGGGTTAGGGCAGGTTAGGTGAGTTAGGATTAGAGCGTGGGTCAGGTAAGTGTGCGATTGTTTGGACGTGAGGGTTAGGGCAGGGTACGTGAGTTAGGGTGCAGGTGGGGTGACTGTGTGATAGTGACGGACCTTAGGGTTAGGGTTTGGGTTAAGGTAAGTGGATAGTGTGTGGTGTATGTATAGTTTAGCTTAGGGTTAGGTGTAAGAGTTTAGGTGCATGTGTGTGGATTTCTGTTTGTTTGGTGTGCTTGTGTAGTGTGTATGTGTTTTGGAACAGCAATTTTTTTCCCTAGGAAAACATTTGCTGTTCTGAATGTTCAATGTTTTAAATTTTCGATTCATAGGGTTCGATATTAGAACACTCGAAATTTTGAATGTTCGGTGTTCTAATATAGACCCTACTAGCATGGCCCATCTTCACCTGCCATTATTTGGTCACACTGCCCTACAAATGTCCCCCAACACTGCTGGATTGCAAGATCAGCTCATGCACACAGCCCTAGGAGGTCACACAGTGCCTTCACTATTGCTTTGGAGTCAGGGTTATGTCTGGCACAATTCATGACCTTGACTGTGTTCAGATACAGGCATTCTTAGTGAGTTTTGGATGTATGCTTCAGTTCACTCTTGTGTTTTAGGATGACACCCCTCCCCATCCTCAGCCTTATTGCAGATGCTTGACAACTATGGGCCACACATGAGTGTCATTTTGCAGTGTTTCAAATTCAGAACACCATATCTACCGGTCTAGTACCTGCTAATGAACAGCAAACCTAAAGGTGTACACTGGCACCACCAAGGTAAAAATGGGGATGGTGGGCCTGAGGCAGAGTGAGGTGTTGCTTGTGCACCACATGCATCTTTATTAATACTGTCTGTAGGTTTCAGCCTTGATCTCAGTACACCATTACACATTACAACACATGCCTTTGGGAGACTTGATGTTATGCATATACTACCTGTAGAGAGTCCTGGATGATGTTTCCTGTAGAACAACTCTTCCATCTGATTACCTTAACCTATAGGCTACACTTATGCAAATTCCAGGTGACTGTTGACACACGTACTGCACAGGCAGTACTTGCTAGACATTCCTACAAGTCCCTCAGTGTTGTTACATGTTTCTAGGCAGCTTCCGTGACCAGTTTGCAATGTGTGCTGTCATCTGTCTTGGATGGGCATCTGCTTATTTTCTACAATAATGTTGTCCCATACTTCATATACACATGCATGACTGTCTGCATTGTTTGCCATGGTATATGCAATGGTAAGGTAAGGCTACTTCTCCCACTCCTGAGTGCTACCTTTCGAATATGGGATCCATTCCATGGTTTGTAAGATGTGTGCAATCCACGGCTGCCTCTGTTGCAGGTGACTGTGCAAATGTCAAGGACATACTCCTTGGACAGCAGACCATCACTTGGTGTGACATTGAGGCCCTGTCTGGAAGGTGTGTACTCAAGAAGAGTGAATGCTGTCAGTACCTCAAAAACTGTTTCCACAATATGCTATTTGGAGTGTGTGCACACATATGCTTCCAGTGTTTAAGGTATGTATTCCCCATATTTGTAGTCCTAGCATAGGATTCCACATTACACATTCATTGATCATGTTAGGATCACATTACAGGTTGTAAAAGGTGTGGAATGTGGCATTGTGATTTGCCGTTGTTTAGATCAGGAACAGTTGCCATTGTAATAGTGGTGTATACACGGTTGTAGCCACTGTATAAGGGTAATGTTTCAGACATGTCCCTACTGTAGGCTATTTGTCCCACCATTATGTTCATCTCTGTCCACACATCTTGCACTGACAGGTTTTTAGGTATACTGCAGGACTCTTACATACCCTTTAGATATGCCGTCATGGTGACCACTGTGATGCAGTGCAGTTGAAAGCAACAATAAGTGAACATGTACAGCATGCATTATGGGTAGGTGTGTTAAATGTGTGCATGCAAATACCAGGGCCATAACATGGCTGGTGTATTGACAAACCTGAACAAAACAACTCCATACTCACCAGCTACAGGCTGCTGCCCCAGTTGTATACCAGTGGGACCTACATAGTTGTATGAAAGACGTAATGTCAGTAGCCACACCTGTGGGATTGATGCAGGTGAGATCAGCATTTCAGTACATCAAGAGTACAAATTCACAATACTAAAGATTATGCACATCTGTTCATTACTACACTGCAGCAACATACTATGTTATCTGACATATGCATGTAGATACTTTACAGATGAAGATGGATAAGCAACAGTGGTCTACTAATGTGCAGTGGGGCCTTACCTGCATGCTCCTCATCCTTTGTGTTGGTGGCACCCACCTCTACAATGCTATCTTCAGGTTTCTGGCTTGCCTGGCGGGCGGGTGCCCCAAGGCTAGCGATGAGCTCTTCAGCATGTGTTAGTGGGGGCTGAATGGCATGAGCCCCACCTGTGGCTAGCTGGTCCCTCCTAACTGCAGCAGCACACTGACGGGCATGGTGGATCAGATCGGTGCACCAATGCTGCACCTGCTCATAACTGTGGTTATGCAGGCCAACATAATTTACCCTGAGGACGAGCTCATTCCACAGGGTGGTACTCTCCTGCAGATCATGGGCCATGTGGCCAAAAAGGGTGCTGTGATGTAGTATGATGAAGTTTGTAATGACATAATTTTCCTGGGGTGTATATGCAGGGAGCCGTTCCTGGGACATTGTACATTGAAGATGTAAACAGGAAAAAAGGTCAGAGGACCTCATACTGCAAGGATATAAAAGTTGTTAATTAACATCTCCCCCCCACCATATCTGCAACAATAATCTAAACACACAAATCAATGGGCATGTTTACACCAAATCTACTGTTGGGACATATGTCCTATTGTTCAACAAATATTGAAATGTGTTTCTATTCATGTTCCATGTTGAAACACTATCATTGGTGGCCTGTTGCTATCAATGTAACCTGCATGCCATTGTAATGGCCACTCTGGTTCCATATATGCATATGTTCTGTTTACTATGCAATTGTTCCAATCTGGTGTTTTGGGTTAATGGGAATATCTATGCATGCTGTTATCACTAATCCTGGATTGTGTTGACTATTACTAACCCACATATGTTCTAAAATGGCAACACCATAGCATGTTTGGGAAGGCCGGTCCCAGCGGACCCACCTCTCCCACCTCATCTGGCCATGGCACCGGGCCCCAGCACATCTGGCACCCACCCTGGGACCTCCTTGTCCACTGGTCCTGCGCCACCTTTGGGTGGAACTGCCTCAGGGGATGGGGCTCACCCCCCCTGGGAGTGGGCATGGACAGGATCCTGTCACCTGAAATCAGGTCCAGGGATTGGTGAGTAGCGAGCTCCAAAGGGAGTTTGGAGATCTGCTATGCCAGCTTGAAAGCTGCATGGCACATTTAGAGGGTCAGCTTGCCCCTCTTGATCAGCCTCTAGCAAAGCCACCTTCAGGGCCGTGAAGGTGCAGTGGTTACTGCCCATGGGTGGGGACCTCAGTACCACTGTTTCTATTTGGGGGCTCATGGGCTTCCAATTTCCAAACAACCCTCCCCATCCAAGGTGTTTACCCTCATGTGTCATATACCACCCCTGTATGCTGTCTTATCTGAGGTGTCTGTCTTCCTATCCAAACTACCTCCTCAAATATACCTACTATCCTTTCCCAACATCCCACTCTTGCCTTAAAAAAAGGGCAATCTGTTCTCAAAAAAAATTTTGCCCCATACATAGCTGTGAATTTTGCACACGTGTCCACTGGACACATGTAATCTGGTCAAATTGCTTACCAATGGGCAAATCCACTTAACTGGACTACTCAGTGCTTAGCAGTCATATTTACACAATGCTTACATCTGGTAAGCAGAGCCATGCAATGCTTAGCATTGCTTATTTTTTATTTTATAGACTATCTGCTGTATTATTTATTTATTTATTTATTTATTTCCAGTTTGATTACTGGGGAGGTCCACTGAGCCCTGGGGACCTGTTTTCAGTGGAGGCCCAGGGAGAAAAGCTCCAAAAATACAAATACAAATTACAAAATATGAAAAAATATAAGTGATACATTGAGGTGACCAGTTTGTACAATAGGCACATTCATTATTACAAAATAGTCAAATACAACTTCACTAAGGTTATTCTAAAAAGGTTATACAATTATAAAGCTGTCCTTATAGAGTAATTTGAGAAAATGCATTATATAAGCACATAGAGAAGAGAGTTAAGAAAATCTATTTACAGTATTTACACAAGGGGGTTCAAAGATAAATAATTGTAGGACATTTTGAGAGCAAAGGTACATTCCAAGTGGGATATCAATGTGTTCTTGAATAATTTTTAGGTGGGGTAGACTATATGCACTGCCTCACCTTTTTACATTCTAGGTAGAATATCAGTGTATTCTTGTATAGTTTTAGGTAGGGTGAAGACAGGAGCATTTCCACTTAGTGGACAGATGTTTGAAAAGCTGAGTTTTTAAATTTTCAGAGTTTGATATTGTTCTTAAAGAGGAAGGGAGAGAGTTCCAAGTCTTGCCAATAGTGAAGGAGAAGAGAAGTTGGCCAGCTGGACTTTTAGGTTTATTGATAGCAATCAGGTTTTGATGTTCGGATCTGAGAGTTCTATTGGGGATGTAGGGTGGAAGGATGTTAGATAGGGCAGGACAGTTAGATGGCTGAAATATAAGTTTGTGCGCTGTGGTGAGCTGCAGATAGTTTAGGTAGTTTGGTAGTTCAAGCCAATTTAGGGAATGAAGGGAAAGGCAATGATGGGTGGAATTTTTACAATAGGAAACAAATTTATAGATTTTATTGTAGCAGCTTTCTAGTTTGGAGGTGATAGAGGATGACATCATTGATTCATCATTCATTACATATTATAAATTTGTTTACTGTCCCTGACATCCCCCAATGTGCTTTCATTACATTTATTCTTGTGTGACTATACTGCATTGGAGACTTATATGGGGTTTTACAACTTTATTAAACTGACACCTCACATCTGGACCTACTATAGTACTCTGGTTAACAAATATATGTTATTTAGTAGCTTATTATAAAAAAATGTTTATGTACTGCTTTCACATGCAAAATGCAAATTGGTTACAGTGGGGATTGAACTGTGAATGGTTGCTTGCTAACCACTACACTATTGCAATACTGCTTATGCTGGAGGTCTCTTGCTATTTAACTTCTTGTGCTGTTTAAGCTGGAGTAAGCATAGCTAAGCAACGGGCACACCCGTGCATCTACACTTAAACTTTATTGCATGTTTAAAAAAATAGTATTTGTTGTGTTATTTTATTTGTACCTTTCAGAATATCCATGCTAATGCTGAACCTGTTATTCTATCACCTTTTTACTTTGTGGGATGATTGCCCCTTTTGGCTTTGTCCACATTCCTTACTCTGACGGGTTGGTAGGTGTGCGCTATGTGCTTATGCCAAGTGTGTTATTCTAACAACATTTGTCTTGGTAGGGACAATTGTCCTTTATGGCTTTGACCAGATTTGTTATCCTGATGGGTTGGGGGTGTTACGAGCATTCTCGCTCATTCTAAATTGCCGAAAGGCAATGCTGGAGTGCAGGGGGCATGTATATTGTGAGAGCTCTGCTCTCATACTCACACCCCCCTGTCCTCGTACATGTAATTATATCAGTTTTACAGCACGGCAGAGCATCTTCATACATATGCATGGCACACTGCCGTGCTGAACAGGAATGGTCCCTGCTGTGCAGGAATAACTTATTCCTGCATGGCTGCTTGCTGAATCCCAGGGCTAGTGCCTATACTTAGGAGAAGGAATAACTGTTGAGAGGAAGAGAGTGGTATGAAGAAGGAGACTTGCAATATAAAACGAGGTCTACTGCCAGAAAATAAGGGAGGAGTAATTAACCTAGGTGAGCAAGAAGAAGATGGAGGTAGATTAGCCTAAGGAGTCAGAGTTACAAATCCAGTTGGCTTATAGGTGTTTTTAGAGATTTTTTGAAACTGAGCTAAGGATGTAGTGGCTGATGTATTAGTGGGTAGAATGTTCCATAGTTTAGCTCTAAAATTTTAATAGAGCGAGTGTCCTGCAGTGTTGTTGGCCTTAGTGACTTGAAGGAAAGATTTGTTATTGGACCATAGGACCCTAGTACTGGAGTATGAATTTATTAGGTTTTGTAATGCAGGGGTTTTGTCATAGTTGTGGCAGAACTATATAGTACTACTACCCAATTTGTGCCTTAATCATTTATTACTGCATTTTTTTCCATATAGAGTGTTACTGGTAAATGTCTGTGTTGTCTGGTGCCATAAACTATAGTAGGAGTTCAATAGTGAGAGATTCGACTCAGCTCCAGTTTGTGCTACAGTGCTTTTATATTCTGCTTATCATTTACCTCCTTGCATTCTGTGTCTACCCCATCTGCCACTGACACATTAAGCTAAAGTCTCTGAAACAGCTCCAAAATTGCCTTTGTTTGATTGCTAGCCTTTGTAGCTAGCCTGTATGTTCCTTAAAAATTCTCCAACCCTCCCTCCCATTTGCTGTTGTTGTTTTGTAATAAGGCTGTGTCTCTGGCCTCCACTCTTAGGATTATCTGATGTCCGAAGCCCGTCCCTCCCCTCTTTAATTGCTATTGACTGTTGTATAAGCTACTTATGCACTCTTCCCATCCATTGCTTTCCATAGACCCATGATACTGAATGCCCACCCAACAAACCAGTATTGTTCTTGAGTAATCATCCTTTACTACATACTGTCTCCTGTTCATTTTCCTAGAGCTCAGCAAAGCTTGTAGTCCTAGCCTGCATTACAGAAGTATTTTACTTGTATCCAGTGCCATCCGGGCAAAGTTCAATACCTTTCATTGTTAAATCGCACTTAAGTTATTTTATGTGATCGCTTTTGTTTCCAACTTTTATGTGTGCATTTCACTGAATTTTTTAAAAACAATTGCTCTTCCTCTCACTGTTACTATATTGAAATTACATCAGGAGGACTGGGTTTCTTCATCTAGTGACAGGAGGTATTTGCCTGGTCTACCTGAGTTGTGAAATATAGAAAAGCACTCATAGTGTAGTCATTTTATTGGCCAGAGGGGTCATTATTTAGATTTCTGTTTTTGCTGTACTGCAATACATTTTGCA
Source organism: Protopterus annectens (assembly GCF_019279795.1). Classification (NCBI taxonomy): domain Eukaryota; kingdom Metazoa; phylum Chordata; order Ceratodontiformes; family Protopteridae; genus Protopterus; species Protopterus annectens. The sequence goes on along the minus strand of NC_056730.1, from coordinate 833,700,891 downwards.
TGTTTGCATGGGTTAGCAGTGCCCTGTATAGTAGCAAACAGAAAGCGAATATTATCTGTAGAATGATCCATACTACTGTAACCTGTACAGCAGCAGCATGGTGCAAATACCTTGTGTGCCTACAAGCTCAGAGCAGCTAGTTGGGCCTCAAGTGGCAGTATCTACAGATTTAGTAGAATTCAGCACTGTGTAAAAATTAAAGTTAGCAGAATTTAGTATTGTTTATCTTAGTCTGGTCCAATAAAGAACCATTATTAAGCTGCACAAAGTAACCTTAATAGCTTTCTAACTGCAAAATTCCACCCCCTTGTAAATCACATATCAAAGGACTGGATATTATGGATATGCAATTTTCTAACTTCTCTGTAACCAGCTTGGTGGATATGGGCATCTTGAGACAATGTAGCAATTCTCTCATGATTGCAAACAACCACTTAATCCTTAAAGAATCAGGCACAGAATGTGAGAGGTGTAACTGCACAATGCCACTGAAAGTTAAACTCTCGCATACAAGTCCACATTAGGTTATCAAAACCATACACAACACCCACCTCATATAGCATACAACACATGTGTAGACTCTCATATGCTGAGGCTCTTAATAGCAATCTTCCTTACCAACAAAGATCCTTTAGCCCATCTGCTGCCAAAGCTATACCTCAGCAAGCCCATAGGGTCTCAGAGAAAAACACCTAACATCGTACATACTGTCACTCTCAGTGGAACTCCAAACACTAAGCCCCTAAGGCAAACAAACACATTTCGTAGGACTGTCATCACAGGGGACTTCATTGTAAGATATACTGATGCCCCTCTAACCAGGGTGAACAAGAAGATAACTATTAGTTGCTTATCTGGAGCCAGGATCCACCAAATCATGCATGCACTCAAGACATTACACCACAGGTACCAGTATGATTCCATCATAGTCCATCTAGGTGTAAATGACCTGAGATGTACTCCCCTGGACTATATGAAAAGAGACATAATGGAGCATTTGTATGTGTCTCAGGCTGGTATGAGCCTGACATTGAGTAGCATATTACCATCACTGAGGACGATGCCACAGGATGAGCAACAAATGGCTGTGTTTCTGGTGTCATTTTAAGGGGATCCAGTATTTGCCAGTTTGGGAGGACATCGTCAACAGACCACCTTGCTTTGCCAAGGATAGTCTACACCTTTACCATCAATGCTTTTGAATATTGGCTAAACCTTTGTCTGCCCCTATAGTGCCTTTTTTGGGCAATGCCAAATTGACAATCCTACCAACATAGTAATATTAACTCAACAGAACCTCAAGGTGTTACTGCTTAATGCCAGGAACCAAAATAAAAAAATACATTCCCACCAAGGTCTCCTTACACTCAAGAATATAGATATCTGTGCAGTTACCGAGACGTGGTTTAAAGCAGCAGATCATACCCTGGCAGTGCAAGGTTTCAGTGCCTTCCACAATTTTAGACCAGTAGCTGCACAGTCAAGGGCTAAAGGTGGAGGAGTATCAATATACATCAGTAACAAACATTTAGTGTGGTCAGACAGGATGATGTGCTGGAGTTCTTTGATGGAGAGATCACCATAGACAAAATCCCATACCATATCCTAGCAGCTATAAATCGCCCTCCATATCACAAGAAGCTCACGATGCATATTTGGACCTACTGGAGACATTTACCATCCAGCCTAACACCCTACTTATGGGAGACTTTAATAACCCCTCTATAACACTGGGAATCCTACATGGCCTCAAATCTACAGTCAGAGAGTTTCCTGGACTTAGTAAATACAAAAACCCTTGACCTAATAGTGAATATGCCAACTAGAGGCTCCAACATACTGGATCTCATTCTCACAAATATGGGAGAATGCTGCACCCCCTTCAATGTCTTGTCCTCCTTGGTAAGGTCTGACCATAAAACTGTCTTCTTCAAAATCAAACTCAACTCTGTAATCTCATTAAAACCAGTAAAGGTTAGGAACTATTCCAAGGTAAATTACCTGCTATTAAGTGATGGTTTGTCAAAATTCAATACCCCTCTAAACCCTGAGAATACATCAGCCTATGCTGATTTTTTTCTCAGAAACTCTGTACAGCCATGGCAATGGCTATATACAGGCTGCTGTCCCTACCAGAAGTAAGCCCACAATTAGCCTCAGAAACAAACTGCCCTAGTGGCATCCCAAATTAAACAGGAGATAAAACAATAAGAAAAAAAAATTATGGCACAATTCAGGAAGCTTAATTCCCAAAAGACAACTAAGAGGGCTAATTAGGTTAAGAAAAGCCAACTTTCAGGTTAAGATATCCTCAGGTGAAAGATGACCATAAGGACATCTACAGCTATGTCAGAAACCTCAAGGGCAGCACACGACAATGTGCTGAACTGGTGGGTAATAGTGTCACATTCACTGAATCTGGTGATATAGTGAACCTGTCAGGAAGCTTAATTCCCAAAAGACAAGTAAGAGGATTAATTAGGACAAGCAAAGCCAACTTTCAAGTTAAGATATCCTCACAGGTGAAAGATGACCATAAGTACATCTACAGCTATGTCAGAAACCTCAAAGGCAGCACATAGCAGTTTGCTGAACTAGTGGGTAATGGTGCCACATTCACTGAACTTGGTGATATAGTGAACCTGTTAGCAGACAAATTTTGTTCCAACCTTACCTTCCTCTCACACAAACCATCCCCCCAGAAATACCCTCAAACATAAACTCTCCAACTATAACTAAGGAACATGTACTGGCTGCACTCACTAAAGCCAAGAACACAGCTTCAATGGGTCCTGATAACATCCCAGGATGCCTCCTGAATAGTCTAAAATATGACTTGTCAGGACCTCTGGAGTCATTATTTAACTATAGTCTTGAAACGGGCTTTGTGCCACACGAATGGAGGACTTTGACAGTCATCCCTCTTCATAAGGGAGGACCTTCAATAGATCCCAGAAACTACAGGCCCATTAATCTGACTAGTCTTATTTGCAAAGCCATGGAAATAATTATCATGGACATTATCAACAAGGACATAGGAGACTTCCGAAACTGGATCCATCCCAGTTAGTCTTTGTCAAAGGAAGGTCATGCTTACTGAATCAGGTGGATGTCTTGAAAAGTTCACTAAGGGAATGGATGTGGGGAAAAGTATGCATACTGCCTCCCTATATCTGGCTAAGGCATTTGATACAATACATACTCAGGCATTATCAATAAACTTACAGTGCTAGGTATAAACCCTTTATAACATGCTGGATAGACAGCTGGGTCACTACTAGGACCAAGGAGGTGAGAATTGGTGAAACCACCCCCACAAAGAGGCTGGTCAGTAGTGGAGTCCCACAGGTCTATGTGTTAGACCCACTCCTCTCTGGCATCTAATTCTTGGATGTCAAAGATACTGTCAAAGGCCTTTGGCTAACCAAGTTTGCAGATGATTGCAAACTGGAAGCAGTCATTGAATTCCTCCAAGACAAGAACACAGACATTGGTGCTAAAGCCATCCCTTAAAATGCAATATCAGGAAATGCATTATAGTACCTTTTGGGATGTCTTCCACCTCGGGTAACTAGGTCATCAATAAAACACCCATAAAATTTGACTCACAAGTCAGGGATCTGGGAACTCATGTAGATAATAACCTAGCATTCGATCAACATGTGTCCAAGGTAGTAAGAAAATCTTTCTATGTTGCTCAAATTATAAGTAAGGGCATGGCATCTAGATCCAGAGAGGTCATCATACCACTGTACTTGGCCCTCATCAAGCCCATCATAGGCTGTAATGCCCCCTTTGGTATGTACCTGACCAGACACATGCAGCAACTGTAACTTCTAAAAGGTTCCTTACAAAAAGAATACAGTGAGTAAACACAGTGTCCTACACTGATCACCTCAAAGCCCTGTCTCTTTTCTTGGTATCATGTAGACTTCTGAGAGGTGATCTTTGTCTGGCATACTAGGCATCCCTGGACCCTGGATTTGATGAATCATGTGCAAAAACAGCATCAGAACTGCTAGATTTAAAGACCTAAAATTTTCTTGCATCATACATAGGACATGGTAGAGAGACAAATATGTTTCTCAGAAAATTTCCATTATCTGGAACAGACTCACTATCCATGTGAAGCAGAGTTTCTCCCTATCCCTATTTAAGCAGAATGTGGACCAGTGAATGGGTAATCAAATTTGTGGGTCATATTTGGGCTGTATGGCTAGGCATTTAAGGATTCTAGTGGTCGTTAACCTAGTATACACCTATGAACCAAACTAAGCATGTATATGTGCTGCAGTGTGTTGACTTCCACAAACACAGCAAGATGGGAATAGTAGCTCTCAGCCTTAAAGGGCCTTCTGCACACTTTTAAATCTATTTTGTATCAGATTAAAAGGATGAAATGGGAATATAAGATAGCAAGAAAAGGGGGAAGTAAACTGGAGGAAGCACATAAGGCAAACGGGGAAGGATTGAATAAGATCTCTGAGTGAAAAGAAGGGTAATTTTTTAAGGGGAGGTAGATGCCTAATTTCTCTGGTCAAAGAAGGTAAGATGGGGAAGCATATAAAAGAAGGTGAAGGTATTGTAAGAGATTGATTGTAGTTAACAAGGGCAAATTTGTAAACATATAGCACAGACAAGATTGACAGAGGAGTTGCTAACTCAAAGACATGCATCTGGAGTGGTTTTCCCCGGGCCTCCTCTGAAAATGGGCTCTGTCCCAGTCAGACTTTCATGGTAAAGAAATAGATAGATAGATAGATAGATAGATAGATAGATAGATAGATAGATAGATAGATAGATAGATAGATAGACATACAGATAGATAAATAGATAGATAAACAAACAAACAAACTGGAGGATAGGGTGGGTATCGTACCTTGTATTGCACTACCCGTACCATACCCATTGTGAGCTGCTGGTTGCATTGGTCCACCAGCTTGCTCACCACCTCTGTCAACTGCCTGTGGATGACAAACCACTCACTCCTTGTTGAACCACTAGTGGGAACAGCAATGCTCTTGGCCAGTGAATTTCCATGAGGGCTAAGGCAAGAAGGCCTATCACCTTACCCCTGGGAAGGTAATGGGAAGGTGGTCCTAGCAGGCACAGGTTTTTGTGTTCCTAGAGGTGTAATTTCAGTATCATTCCTTGGTGGTAAACACACTGGTAAAGAGGAGGTTCTCCCATGTGGAAAATAAAGTCTTGTTATGGGCCCTCTGCCTCCATGACTGATGGATATTTGGCCAGGGGAATGATAACTGGCTCTGTCATGACCATACTTTGCCACAAGCAGTACTAGATAGTAATGCTGTCAGTGAACAGGATCACACTTATTCACCAGTCAGATGAAGTGTGTGATGTTGGGCCTTGCATGGGAGGGAACAGGAATTTGAGGTGTCTATCAGTTAAACAGCCATTGATGGAGATTGAGGAATTCCTGACCATTCTGCACGAGGATTGGACCTATCACATTCCCACAGTGGTGTTTTAGACACTGGACAACAGTTGCAGTGTTCCCCTAGAGTATCCACTGGGGATTTCCCAGGTATGTTTTGTTCTTGTTCTATTAAGATGCAAGTCATTTTGTCTTATCTCTTTACTGTTATTCATGGAACTGAAATTGTGTGTTTCCTGTAATGTGAGTACATTAGGCCTGCAAGTTAAAATGGCATGTGCACAAGGTAAAATCATTTTATACATTAGTGTCATTATTTACCATTTCTGTTAATTCCTCACTGGGAATAATGCAGAGGTGATGGGTTATATTTATAGTGGGTATTGTGCTTTGCTGTCTTCATAGCTGATGTCCTATGTGGCTCCAATGTCTGAAGCTGGAGAAGAGTCTGACTCTGACCATGATGGCAGTGAATAACTGGCATGGTCAAGGTGTATGGTGTCAGGGAGTATGGTGTCAGGACTGGACACAGGGAGTGTGAAAAACAGATCCCCTATCCAGGCTATGGACACAACCTCCCTGCCAGTGGATACTACTCAGGATACACAGTGCTGACACATCACACACACACACACACACACACACACACACACACACACACACACACACACACACACACACACACACACACACACATACATATGCTTATACTTACAGTCAGGGAAGTGCATATTCCCTTGGGACCTGTCTGAAACAAGTTCCATAGAGCATGGGGATGGCCATGTGGTGTGCAAACTGTTGACCATAGATTCCATCCATGCTGTCTTCCCAAGAAATCACTGTGCCATTGTCTGCAACCTGGCAGATAGGCAAGGTCATCATGGAGGCACAGAATATCAACAACTCAGTATTTGCAGCGATGGTACATGTCCTGCAGGGTGTGCATTATGATGTACAGGAGTGCACATCCTGAAAATGTGATATTGTTGACTTATTCCATTACTTACCGACATAACGCAGGTTGTCCTGTGCTTCCAGGATATGGGACATGTATGCATCCCATAGCTGGTCTACCTCTGGCTCACATTAAGGATATGGGTGGCCTAGGTCATGGTAATACAATGCTACAACTTCAATGGCAGCATCAAGTCTGGATTACATACAGGCAGGAGATGGCATCCCTAAGACCATGATGGAAGTGCTACATCTGAGACAGGATGTTGCTCATGGTCACAAAGTACACCTAATACTAGCCAAAGCCATATTACTATTTGTGTGGCTCTGGAAGAGGCAGCCACTGTGGATGGTGTTGTCCACAAATCTTGTATGCATGCTCTGAACCTGTCTGTAAGAGTGAGCCAGAGTGCTGCAACACCTCCTAAGTCTGTGTCCCAACATTCCCACAAATGAACCACTACAGAAACAATTTATGCATGCATGTATATACACACACACACACACACACACACACACACACACACACACACACACACACACACACACACACACACACACACACGTGTGCGCACACACATGCAAACACACACAGTGACAGTGGCCCTTCACAGAGCATTTTGCAATAGTTACCTGCAGTCCCTCCTCAGGCCCACACTGCACAACAGTATCTCCAATTTCTACAGCACCAACATATTTAGGACCTTGTACAAGACATTACACACTCCTGATCCCTCCTCCACTTGTAGAAATAATGATAATAGTCTCCTGCCTTTTGATATTTTTTACTTGAGTTGCCTGTGCCTAATGCAGTGTACCAGCCTATGCATGGGTAAGCACAATCTGCTTGTGGGTTTGCATGCACCATGTTTCCTGTACTGCATATGGTTTACTATGGGCCAAGACATTGTGCCAATTGCTGCTTCTTTTCAATGCCATAAAATACTGCTCCCACCACCCTCTAACATGGTCCTTGCTACCTCAGCTGTTTTCTCAATATTATGTTGTGCAATATTAAACATACTGAAAATATTTTAGCACATGTGTCACAGGACACCACCAGATGCACCCAGGCAACAAAAGTTTGCCTTCAGCAGCCCAAGCACACTGTCCATGATTATCAGGTTTATGATAGGGCATACTTGTATCCATTGTCTGTCATGGTCTGTGGAGTTCTGATAGCTTCAGAATGCAATTATCTGTTGCTAGAAGGTGATATTCTCAAATGCACTTAAATACCCTCAAATCAATAAAACATACACATCATGTATTACCGCCTTCACATCTCAGTGACACCTGTAGTGAGTGAGATTGAGATAACTGTTCTAATTATGCATTAAGCCTTTGCACAAGTGATATGTGACCAAAGAAGCATGATGAAAAAAGTGCACAACACACATGTTCAATGGCAGCTAGTGGCACACTCAGATTTGCACATGTCTTGACATGTATTACTGCTAAATAACATAGTACTATACAGGATACCATTTTCTGATTGCTTGACAACAAATCCTCCATTCAACTTTAGATAAATGTGCCTTTATGGCAGGCGCTCATGATTTTGTATAGTTTGATATGATGATGAGGTGTCAGTGTTGCATGCTGATGTCATAGTGTATATGTCTTCAAATTCCAATTTTGTACATTCACAGATGAAGTCTATAAATTCATATGTATGGCAGATGTCAGTGCTATACACTGATATCATCATTATATATGTGCCTTATAATTCTTATTGTTGATTTATAGCTACAGCCATAAAGTCATATACAAAGTATGTGCCACCAATACTGACCTCCTGGAGTGCCATATAGTTTTCCGTCATACCTATATGCATGTTACTAATGTCCTGAGTTTTAATTATGATTGCCATAATAGATTGTTACACTGATTGGGAAAGTCAATAATATGTTTGCATGTATATATGATGGCCAAATTAACATAAGAGCTGTTGGACATGCTACAATTAAAGAAATCCCAATCTTTCCGAACCACACGCTCCAGTGACCTAAACCTTGTCACCACAATAAACAGAACATGCTGGAGAGATAGACTCCTGTCCCAGAGACTTCCCATACTCTGGAACAAACTATCCATTCATGCTAAGCAAAGGTCCTCATCGGCCCTCTTTAAGAAACATTTTGACGATTGGATAGGAAATAGAAAATTCACCCCAGGGATCACTTCTGCAGCACTGCTTGAAAGGAGCACAGGAAAATAATTTTCTTGGGTGGCGAAAGCCAGGGAATCTTTTTGGATAGGCTTATATAGGCCCCATGGCCGATAGCCTAGTACCTACCTATGAACCTATCAACCTATGTATGTGGTGTAGACTCTTATCTGTTCTGCTGACTGAATGCTGTGGTATGTGGGTGCTGCCCAAACAAACTCCACAATAGTGAGGTCTTAACATAGCTTACAGTATTATATTATAACTTGTATATACACTGGTCAGCAGAGAAACAATCTAGCATTTTACTTCTACAAAATACACAGGTTTGTTGATGCGCTGTCAGTAACCCAAGTCTCATATATTGTGAAAGTGTTAGCCATACAGACTTGGTGCTATACCAGTAACATCAATGTGATATGTGTAGGTTGTTGCTTACAATGATACTTGTTAGGACTAACACAGTGCATTATGATTATGTAATCTCGATTAATAAATGCCCATGTCATGTGACAGAGTATTTGTTTGTTCCATTATGTCATCTCGATTAATAAATAACCATATCATGTAACGGAGTATTTGTTTGTTCCATTGCCGATTTCTTTGTTGTAACTCATTTGATCACCACTTGTAGATCAGATAAACTTCTGACCAAAGCATTTATGACTTATCCTAAGGATTCACATCCTCAGAGGTACTGACATTATTTAGGGGTTACAGGGAAGAGTGTTTCCAGCATGAGTTGTGAGGGTCTTTGCCCATATATAAAAGGCTTTTTCTGAAACCCACTTAGTCTGACAGGGGGGATGTTGAATAGCATTTTATAAAGTGGTCCACAATGTCATATACATGTGCCAAATATTTCACTATAGGTCACAGGGTGACAAATTAAGCATCACCAGTCACAATCATAATTTGAATGAACTGGGACATATGTAATGGTATAACATTTTTTTTTTTCTGAGGGAGGTGTGTTCTGGGCTGCAGAGACTGTCACACACTTACATTTATGTAGTGTAGAATAATGCATTAAACCAATGAAAACATGTATCCACTAGCTAAATAATGGAGGAAGGTCTATCTGGTAGTAGTCCATGTTCATCACATGGTATTACATCATCTACTTGAAGGGTATTGTACTGACTTATAGCCAGACCTGATTGCTGATCTTTTATGTTTCCTGGGTACTATAATGGAACATGTACTCAGGCAGCTGATGTACAACTGTGTCAGCTATTCATATACATGTGACCTTTGCTGCAACTGTTTTATTGAAAATATGAGACATGTATACAAAGTGTCCTTCACTATGTTACAAGAAATAATTATCATTTAACATGTTATATGAACTGCATTCATAGTGAATCATGAAGTGCAGTGGATTAGCAAGGAGGAAGTAAGGATAGCTATGAAGAGGATGAAGAACGGAAAGGCTGTTGGTCCAGATGACATACCTGTGGAAGCATGGAGGTGTTTAGGTGAAATGGCAGTGGAGTTTTTAACTAGATTGTTTAATGAAATCTTGGAAAGTGAGAGGATGCCTGAGGAATGGAGAAAAAGTGTTTTGGTACCGATTTTTAAGAATAAGGGTGATGTGCAGAGCTGTAGTAACTACAGAGGGATTAAACTGATCAGTCACAGCATGAAGTTATGGGAAAGAGTAGTGGAAGCTAGGTTAAGAAGGGAGGTGATGATTAGTGATCAGCAGTATGGTTTCATGCCAGGAAAGAGCACTACAGATGAGATGTTTGCTCTTAGAGTGTTGATGGAGAAGTACAGAGAAGGTCAGAAGGAGTTGCATTGTGTCTTTGTGGATTTAGAGAAAGCATATGACAGGGTGCCTAGAGAGGAGTTGTGGTATTGTATGAGGAAGTCGGGAGTGTCAGAGAAGTATGTAAGAGTGGTACAGGATATGTACGAGGGTAGTGTGACAGCGGTGAGGTCTGCGTTGGGAGTGATGGATGCGTTTAAGGTGGAGGTGGGATTACATCAAGGATCAGCTCTAAGCCCTTTATTATTTGCAATGGTGATGGACAGGTTGACAGACGAGATCAGACAGGAGTCCCCGTGGACTATGATGTTTGCAGATGACATTGTGATCTGTAGTGAGAGTAGGGAACAGGTGGAGGAGACCCTGGAGAGGTGGAGATATGCTCTAGAGAGAAGAGGAATGAAGGTCAGCAGGACTAATACAGAATATATGTGTGTGAATGAGCGGGAGGACAGAGGAATGGTGAGGATGCAGGGAGTAGAGGTGGCAAAGGTGAATGAGTTTAAGTACTAGGGATCAACAGTTCAGAGTAATGGTGAGTGTGGAAGAGAGGTGAAGAAGAGAGTACAGGCAGGATGGAGTGGGTGGAGAAGAGTGTCAGGAGTGATTTGTGACAGACGAGTATCAGTAAGAGTGAAAGGGAAGGTCTACAAGAGGGTAGTGAGACCACCTATGTTATACGGGTTGGAGACAGTGGCATTGACAAAAAGGCAGGAGTCAGAGCTTGACGTGGCAGAGTTGAAGATCTTAAGATTTGCACTGGGTGTGACGAGGATGGACAGGATTAGGAATAAGTATATTAGAGGGTCAGCCCAGGTTGGAAGGTTTGGAGGCAAAGCCAGAGAGGCAAGATTACGTTGGCTTGGACATGTGCCGAGGAGGGATGCAGAGTATATTGGGAAAAAGATGCTAAGGATGAAGCTGCCAGGTAACAGGAAAACAGGAAGGCCTAAGATAAGGCTTATGGATGTGGTGAGAGAGGACATGCAGGTGGTTGGTGTGACAGAGCAAGATGCAGAGGACAGGAAGAAATGGAAACAGTTGATCTGCTGTGGCGACCCCTAATGGGAGCAACCGAAAGAAGAAGAAGAAGAATGAACTGCATTCATGGCAAGTCTGCTATATGGGACCTTTCTATCTCATGTGAGCCTCTGTCGTAGTGTGTGCTAACACATCAATGGCACATATGCTGTTTGGACACATCAGCCCTCATCTGTCAGGCCAGAGGTAGTGCAGATATGTAACAAACTTTGATTGTGCTATCACAATGGCATTTTATGCTTTACACATGAATAGTTCCCGGGTCTTGCTTTTGTCAAAATGTGTGGGATGTAATTTTCAGTCATCTGGGTGATGTCTACCTCTCTGTTGTTCACACTTGCTATCAGATGTCTTGACTGGAAACTGATGCAACACAACAGGTAGTAAATGTCTCAAAGTTACCTTCCAAGAGAGTTTTGTTTTGTTTCCTGATGTCCAGTGGTCCAGTCATTCTACTCAGCAGTGAGAGCTCTCTAGCCTACTCATTCTTCGTAGAGTCAAGGGTGTAATGGTGTGAGTGATGTCATCATCCTTTCTAGAAATCTAGTTTTTTTACTATGGCCCTTCTATTTTCCTTTTGCCATGTCTGCTACATCTGCAGGGGTTATTGTACAATGAGCATATGCTAATGGTGTGTCTCTTACCTTTCAGAGAGACATCCCTCAATAGTCTTGTATCCCCTTGAAGATAAAGCTCTTCTGGTCATATAATGTTTCCACCAGGGATTTAACATGCAGTCCCTACCCTGAGCAAACACCTCTTACTCCTCTCCCCAGACAGAAGTGAGTAGGGTGTGTCTAGTGATTCCCTTCTCAGTCCTATCAGCCCCTGAAGCACCTGGGTCTTTAACTAGACCCATGGCTCCCAGTCAGGGATTTAAGCCCTCTGCACCTCAGAGCTGGCTCTTCCACATGGATTGTCAGAAGGCTGCATGGTTGATCTATTGCTTCAGCATGTCACATGATATACCTTTATCTGTGAAATTCCACACACTGATCTATCAGTTGAATGTGGATACTGCTCTGCATTACCGAATGTATGCCATGCCATTTTATGGTATGGGCATTTTGCTCTTCAGGTAATGTCTTGCGTATTGTCATAGTGACCTCATATTACTAGATTTATGGCTTGGTGCTGGTCTTTGCATAGGATCATAGGATCATAGGAGATTACTAGGCTATCAATTTGGAAATCATTTTAAGCCTAGCCATTTCAACCCAATGTAATACCATAGAAGTACTAGTCAGTACCCAAGACTGCATTTAGTGTTGACTGCCCATGCCCAGGAGGGTTGTGGGCACTATCCTGGTAAGAATTTATGGTGCCCCATCCACCCGTTCAGGTTCCTCTTGAATAGTGTCATAGAGGTGCTCTGTTTCACATGAATTGGTAGGCTGTTCCAAAGACGTGGCAGTTGCTGGGAGATACCTCAGTCCCTCCAGCATGTCCTATTTAAGTTGCAGGCCATATTTAGGTCCCTGGAATGGGGATCCCTAGACCCATTTGATTGACGGATATGCAGCAAGTTCATTAGGTATGGGTCTTGGATTGCTCTGTAGGCCAAGCATAAGTCTCCCCTTTGAAGTCTATACAATATGGAGTATAGTGACAGGAATTTTAGTCAGTCTGTGTAAGGCACATGCTGGAACTCCTTAATCTTCTTTGTTAGAAACCTCTTAGGTCTCTCTAATTGCTGCAGGTGCTTAGTATGGTACATGGCAATGGGATTGACAATGCCTATATAAGGCATTTGTGATGCGTTTATTACAAATATCACTCATGTGTTCAGATATTCTTAAACAAAGGGATCTAGATATCTGTCCTACATAAAAAGATGGGCAGGTACAACTAGCCAAACAGATGACCCAATCCAATCCACAGTTGGCATAAAAGTCAATGTCATATACTTGACCCATGTTCTGACTGGAAAACTGTTTAGACTTGCAGATATGTTGACACCCCACTGCTAGATTTAGGCTTACCATTATAGATAGAGTATTGGGAGATAGAAGATGTAAGAGGGGTTGGCATTCCATACTCCACCGCAAAGAAACAAGGTGGATTGTTAATCTAGGTGCGTTATTCACACCAGGGCTTAATGATAAATTGTAGTGGAATTCCAGGGGGGATATGACATCACAGGAAGAGAGACTGAATGAACATATTTAAGCAACTCATTTTGTGTTTTAAATTATCACTGATGAAGACTTTGTGCCGAAACCGGTCTGATTTTTTTGTTCTACAATAAATATTTATTGCATGCATCTGGTTTGGTGCTGGCTTTATTGGTTTTCATATTTGTATGTGGCCGTTTGCACCTGCCGCACTTGCAAAATACCATTTAGTAGTATATTCATAATTGAAATCCCCCATAAACAGTGTGTTTGGTAAAATTTGGATTGTCTTCAGTTTGGTTAAGTAGGCTTCATGGGTCTCATGACCCACAGAGGAGGATCTATAACTGGTTAAGACTTGAATGGGGGTCTTACCCACCGTAAACTGGACATGGAGTGACTCCATGTAGATGGCCAGTATAACTAGATGGGAGGTGAACTTATCTCTAATATAGATCTAAACACATCATCCTTTGGTTTTCACATGTTCATTCTGCTATCTAAATGTGTGGAAGGCATTGTAGCCTTGCAGAGCTAGGGGTACTCTCTGTGGCCATAAACCAGGTTTCTGTGACTGCACAGGCATATACATCTTCTAGTGATAGAAGTGCTTCCAGGGAGTGCAGTTTTTGGTTTAAGCTCCTAGCATTTAGCAGCATGACCCTTATTTTGTTCTGGCTGGTTAATTTCACATCAGTAATGTTGTTTTCAAGACCTTGCCTAAAAAAGGCACTATGGAGGTGGCAAGAACCTTTACCAGCAGTGGAAAGCCTAGGGGTGCCAGGTGCAAACCATCTCTGGCAAAGAAGTGAGGTTTGTCAACCAAGGCTTTCCACATTGACAAGAACTGGATCCCATTTGAATGACACCAAAAACTGAGCCAATTATTGAAATCAATCATTTTTTGTTTATATTGTGGCATCATTCTAGGTGAGGTTAGTATGCTGCTCAAGGTTAGGGAACTACCTGTCTGGGGCACATACTCAGAGAGATCAACCATGTCTCTCTTCATATAGTCCAGTGAAGTGCATCTCAGGTCATTCACACCAACATGAACTATGACAAAGTCATAATGGTACTTCTTGCTGAGAGACCCGAGTGTGTGCGTGATTTAATGAATCCTGTCACTGGACAGGCAGCTGACCGTGACTTTCTCCTTGTCCAACCTGGTGAGTGAGACCTCCATGTGTCTCACTATTGAATCTCCAATGACAAGAAAACTTGGTTCATGAGTGTGACGCCTTAAGAGCTTGGTGGGTGAGACACTGGTGTTGCTATGTGTCATGGGTGCTGTGGGGACTGTGGTAGCCATAGCAGCCTTGTGTTTTGGAGGTCTCTGGCATTTCAGTAAGCTTTTTGAGAGAACCTCCGTGTATGTGGATTTACATGTTTGAAGCGTACTATGTGTGAATAGTGGTATGTGTATTAGTAGTGGTACTATGTGAATATGTGGTGGCGGGTGAGTTGACATACTTCTCCATGTTACTGTTCTGAAGGAGACAGAGCAGGGATTCTAGATTTTTGGTGTAAATACATCTCTTGCACTCTGTATTAGATTGTGTTATTAGTAGAGTGTTGTCTGTGTACATGAGGCAATTGCTAGACTGCCTGAAGAGACCCAAGTCAACAAGGTTGGCAGAAGAAACAAGGTGTGAAGATTGGTAGAGATGGGTGAAGGCTGCCAGCCTAGCCAGATAGAATTAGGCAGATAATTCTATCATTTGTAAATATGAATGTTGAACTTAAAACAATGTGGCCACACTGCCACCTGCTGTAAAGAAAGCTAAGTCAAGCATTTCTTGTTGGTCCTTTGAAATTAAAATTATTTCATCACTGCCTTTGATGTTTCACAAGTCGGCTCCAGACTGGCTAGATGATGGCTTCCTGCGTATTGTTTTAAGGCTAAAGTTAATGACCAGAATTTACATGTGGAATGGCCTTTATTGCTCTAAGTTTAAAAGAATCTAAATGCAGCCGGGGAACACCAGAAGGTGTAAAAGATGATGTAATGTTTAGCAGAACTGCAGTTTTAATTTAAACAGTGAGAACCAGAGATTATTAAGCATTTTTGTCTGACTATCCAACTCAGCACTGCCTGTTGTCTTATGTAAGTTATCTTAGACTTGTGTTTTCTTTTAGAAAGCTAGAAATTAGAAAGTTTAGACTAAGTGTTTTTCTGTGATGTCAGAACTGTACTACTGATTTATTTTAAGTATTTCTGTGTGATCTCTGAAATCTTTTGACTAGCACTGTGTAGTAGAAAGTATTGTCTTGTGGTTTTAATTATTTATTATTAAATATTTTAAAACCTTTTAACTGTGGCTGGTTTGTGTAGAGATAAGTTAAGCTCTAAGAGTACATTGCATGTATACAAGGATCCTGTACCAAGTCACTCTAATAAGCCTTGAGACTGTTTAGTCACATCTACCAATTTGATATTAATATTGCACAATAATAATTGGACACCCTTTTAAGGGCCTTTGAGTAGCTGATAATTATTAGCTGTGTGGTGGCAGGGTACTACCGTATAGTCTGGGTAAAAGGAGCACAGCTGGAGAACCTGTGCCAGCCTTCCCCAGAAGTGTCTGTGTGGTTGTATAAACTTATCTCAAAGTGTGTGTGTCAGCTACTTGGGCAGGGACACAAAGCACTGGTGGGACAGAGAGGGTGTTGGAGATTTTAGCTTGCCCACCTCAGCTGAGATCTGGACAATATAGCTGTGCCAGTGGGGAGTCTTATTGGGGACCTGGGGAGCAAGGGAGAGACCAGCACCGGACTGACTGATCTCTGTGTGCTCTTAAGGGAAATTGCACTTTACTGTGTGTATTTGTTATCCTTCCCCCATATATGAGATGCCCTCTCCGGTGTTAGTGGTGAGGATTAAGGGTTCCTTGATTGCTGGGCCAGGGCATGGGCACCACATTTTAATTGCTTGGCAGTGGTGGGATATCCACATCACATATTAATTAGTTGGCAAATACTAATTGGCTTGTAGTGGTGTGGGTAGAGTGAATCCTGTAGCTTGTGTACAGTGAGCTTTGAATGTGTTTGGTACTCTAAATCAGCCATGAAGAGTTCAGATCACAATTGTTTTATTTATTTTGTTAGCTTGGTTAGTCAGGGTAATCAGGCAGCATGTCAGAAGAGGAGTATGGAAAGCTGACAAGGAGCCAGCTGGTGGAGATGTGCCAGGGGACTGGTGCATGGAAACCTGACTAAGGCAGACCTGATTGCAGCCTTGGTTACAACTGCATCAGAAAGCAACCAGGAGGACAATCAGATTGGCAGTGGAGATATAATTCCCTCAGAGAATGGACAGCTCAACCTTTCTGCAGTGGACTTACAAATCCAGCTGGAGCGAAAGAGACTTGAGTTGGATGCCAGGTGTGTGCAATTAGAAGCAGCTGAGAGACTGAGGCATCTACAGGCTGAGAAGGATGAGAAACTGTTATGTCTGCAAGCTGAGGAACAAGAAAGGCAGAGGCAGCATGAGAAGGAGATGCTGACTCTTCACCAGAGTCATGGAGGTAATGGGGAAGGGAGTAACTGGACCCCAGAAGCACAAAAGGTCAGTAAATGTCTTCCGAAGTTTAAAGAGGGGGATCATTTTAGTATTTTTATTCATATGTTTGAGAGGGTATGTAAACAGCATTAAGTTGACCAAGGGATCTGGGTACGGTTCCTGGCCCCCTTACTCCATGGTAAAGCTGTAACTGCATTATCTAAAATGTCTAACGTTGCATGTTTTGATTACACTGCTGTAAAGAAATGTCTTTTAGAACTGTTTACGCTAACACTGGAAACATATAGGAAAATGTTTCGTGAGCATAGACACAAGGCAGATGAAAGTGTGTGTGAATATGTTGCTGAATTGAGCACTTATTTCCATAGGTGGGTAAGTGGATTTCAGGTCAGCACTTTTGAAGGGCTGGCAGACCCTTTGTTGAGGGAACAAACCCTTAGCACTTTGCCTGAGAACATGAGGATCTGGTTAGCTGATAGACAATGTGCTACTTCAGATGAGTTGGGGAAGAAGGGAGACCTATACCTAGCGAGCAGGGCAGCATTGCACAGGAAGAGGACCCCCAGTACTGCTCATGGGTCTCAAGGAACCCATGGTGGGCAGCACAGACTGCCACAACAGAATCTACCAGTAGCAGGGGAAGCCACTAGTCCAGGTACACATCCAGGAGCTAGGGTTAAATGTTTTGAATGCAACCAGTGGGGCCATGTGGCATACAGGTGTCCATGGAGGCAAGGTGGGAAACCAAAGAAGATGAGGGAGCCAGTAAGTGAGAAAGACAAAATGCCAATAGTAGGTTGTCTTGAGACAACCAGGGTACTGAACTACCATCCTGCAGATGTCCCGAGAGGGAAGGATTTGGATTTGGCAGTACCATGTGCTTATACAGTTACACGCAGTGAGGCTAGGAGATGAGCATGTGGGTCTGGTAGCCTGGGGGAGACCCAGACAGACTGCATACTTGCAGCCAGGACTGATGAGGTGGTTACTTCAGGGAGGGAGATACTCTGTAGCAGTGAGACTGAAGGTGAGCCACAGCTGCTTGTGGGTACTGATGTTCCCTTGGACAGAGTGACTGCAAAGGTAGAGGTGAGTAGCAGTACCCAGTCTGACAGTGGGGCACCACTGTCAGAGGGTGCCAGACTTTCTATGGAAGGGGAGGTGGGAAGGGTTACAAGGAGAGAGTTGAGACAGGCTCAGCTCTCTGACCCTACATTGCAAGGCCTGAGGCAGGTAGCTAGGGAGGCACCTGATTCTTACAGAAAGGGGGAATCTGTATACTGGGACAAAGGGTTACTATACAGAGAGTGGACCCCTGAGGGAGGGCTAGAAGGTGAGAGAGTACAGCAGTTGGTAGTGCCTATTGCCTATTGTCTGGCACTTCTAGCTATAGCCCATGATATTCCCTTTGCTGGTCATATGGGCATAAAACGTACAAAGAGGCATATTATGCAGAACTTCTATTGGCCTGGAATTTCCAGAGATGTAACAGGGTACTGCAGGACCTGTGAGCAGTGCCAAAAGGTAGGCAAGGCAGGAGACAAGGTGAGAGCTCCTTTGATACCTTTGCCTGTGATTGAGGAGCCATTTCAGAGGGTAGCTATGGATATTGTGGGTCCTCTGAGTACCCCAAGTTCCACAGGAAAAAAGTATATCCTAGTGGTAGTGGATTATGCTACACGATACCCTGAGGCAGTGGCTTTGTCCTCCATTGAGGCAGAGACAGTCACAAATGCTTTGTTAGAGATTTTCAGCAGGGTAGGTTTCCCAAAAGAAATACTGACTGACAGAGGTGTCAGTTTCATGTCAGACCTGCTGGCTTGTCTGTGGAAGTCCTGTGGGGTGAAGCACATGAAGACCACCCCCTGCCATCCCCAGACTAATGGTCTGGTCGAGAGGTTAAACTCTACAATCAAATCCATACTACGGGCATTTGCAGATCAGTTTAAGAGAGAGTGGGACAAATATTTGCCCCATCTGTTGTTTGCTTACAGAGACGTTCCCCAGGAATCCACAATTTTTTCACCCTTTGAGTTGCTGTATGGGCATAGGGTGAGAGGACCTCTAGATTTAGTTTGAGATGAGTGGGAAGGTGAGTGCAAGTCTCACAAGGAGTCTGTTGTGGCATACATCCTAAACCTCAGGACAAGGCTCAGAGAGCTCATGGGCTTGGCCCAGGAGAACTTGGCAGAAGCCCAACAACAGAAAAGGGTGTGGTATGACAGGAATGCTCAAGCTAGAGAGTATGCTGTGGGGCAGCAGGTAATGGTTCTTATTCCTGTCAGACAAAACAAGCTGCAATCAGTTTGGGAGGGACCCCACAAGGTGGTAAGAAAGGAAAGTGATGTTAACTGCATGGTGGAACTGCTAGGCAGATGGCAGGGGCACAAATTGTACCATGTTAACATGATGAAACCTTACCATGATAGGGAGGCCCTTGTGCTGAGCATTTGCAGTGTATTACAGGAGGAGTCTGAAGGAGATCTGGGGACTGATCTCCTCAGTAAGACTTGGGCTGACACCTTGGTGAAAGGGGTAGCAATGTCCCAGCAGTTATCTTCTACCCAGGTTTGAGAAATCCAAGCAGTGTTGCAGGGATTTGGGGACATGTTCACTGGGAAACCAGGGTGCACCCACTTGGTGCAGCACCAGGTGGACACAAGACCCCAAAGGCCTATTAGGCAGGCCCCTTATAGATGCCTGAAAGAGTCAGACAGACCCTGAGGGAGGAGGTACAGGAGATGTTGGAACTAGGGGTGATTCAAGAGTCCAACAGTCCCTGGGCCTCCCCAGTGGTGCTGGTACCAAAAAAGGATGGCAACACCAGGTTCTGTGTGGACTACAGGAAATTAATAGTCACACAGAGTCAGATGCCTACCTCATGCCTAGGACAGATGAGGCCCTAGGGTGGGGCTAAGTATCTTACAACCATTGATCTTACCAAGGGGTTACTGGCAGGTGCCCTTGACTCCCACTGCTAGGGAGAAGTCAGCCTTTGTGACTCCTTTTGGCTTGTATGAATTCACAAAGCTGCCCTTTGGGATGAAGAATGCTTCAGCAACTATCCAGAGGCTGGTAGGTCATATCCTCACAGGAGCAGGAGGGTTTGCCCTTGCTTACCTAGATAATATTGCCATCTACAGCCATTCCTGGCCAGAGCACCTTCAGCATGTCAGGGAGGTGCTGGGCAGACTACACAGGGCAGGGTTGACCATTAAGCCGAGCAAATGTCAGGTGGGTATGGCAGAGGTCTCCTACCTTGGACATAGAGTGGGGAGTGGTAAGATAAGGCCAGAACCTGCCAAAGTGGAAGCCATTCAGGCACGGCCTGCACCTGTTACTAAAAAGCAGGTGAGCGCATTTTTAGGGACAGCAGGGTACTGAAGAAAGTTCATCCCCAGTTATAGTACCATAGCTGCTCTCCTCACAGACCTGACAAGGAAGAACAGGCCAGATAAGATAGTGTGGACGCCAGCATGTGAGCAGGCATTCCAGAAGCTTAAAGAAGCTTTGGGAGGACCCCCATGTTAGCCAGTGCAGATTACAGCAAAGAATTTGTTGTGCAGGTGGATGCTTAGCACCATGGGGTGTGGGCTGTACTTAGCCAGATTTCTTCAGAGGGGAAGAGCACCCAGTGGTTTATCTCAGTCATAGGCTCCAACCCAAAGAGGAATGCTATGCAGCTATAGAAAAGGAATGTCTAGCCACAGTGTGGGCACTGCAGAAACTTCAGCCTTATCTGTATGGAAGGAAATTCACTTTTATGACAGATCACAACCCTCTAACATGGTTAAACATAGCCCACCAGCAAAATGCCAAGTTGCAAAGATGAAACCTAGTGTTGCAAGCATATGATATGTCAGTGCAGCACCACAGTGGGAGTAGCAATGCCAATACAGATCGGCTTTCAAGACAGGGAATGGGGTAGGTATACTCAAATAGACCTAACCCTCTCAAGCGGTGTTTCTCAAGGGTCACTTGGAAAACTAGCTTGAGTTCTCCGGGGGGGGGGGGGTGAAGACTGGTAGAGATGGGTGAAGGCTGCCAGCCTAGCCATAGAATTGTGCATATAATTCTATCATTTGTAAATATGAATGCTGAACTTAAAACATTGCCATCTGTTGTAAAGAAAGCTAATTCAAGCATTCTTGTTGGTTTCATCACTGCCTTTGATGTTTTACAAGTCGGCTCCAGTCCGGCTAGATGAAGGCTTCCTGCCTATTGTTTTAAGGCTAAAGTTAATTACCAGAATTTACATATGGAATGTCCTTTATTACTCTAAGTGTAAAATAATGTAAATGCAGCCTGGGAACACCAGGAAGGTGTAAAAGATGATGTAATGTTTAGCAGAACAGGCATTTCAATTTAAAGAGTGAGAACCAGAGGTTATTAAGCATTTTTGTCTGACTATCCAACTCAGCACTGCCTGTTGTCTTATGTAAGTTATCTTAGACTTGTGTTTTCTTTTAGAGAGCTAGAAATTAGAAAGTTTAGACTGTGTTTTTCTGTGATGTCAGAACTGTACTACTGATTTATTTTAAGTATTTCTGTGTGATCTCTGACATCTTTTGACTAGCACTGGGTAGTAGAAAGTATTGTCTTGTGGTTTTAATTATTTATTATTAAATATTTTAAAACCTTTTAACTGTGGCTGGTTTATATAGAGATAAGTTAAGCTCTAAGAGTACATTGCATGTATACAAGGATCCTGTACCAAGTCACTCTAATAAGCCTTGAGACTGTATCCAAGGATCCTGTACCAAGTCACTCTAATAAGCCTTGAGACTGTTTAGTCACATCTACCAATTTGATATTAATATTGCACAGTAATAATTGGACACCCTTTTAAGGGCCTTTGAGTAGCTGATAATTATTAGCTGGGTGGTGGCAGGGTACTACCGTATAGTCTGGGTAAAAGGGGCACAGCTGGAGAACCTGAGCCAGCCTTCCCCAGAAGTGTCTGTGTGGTTGTATGAACTTATCTCAAAGTGTGTGTGTCAGCTACTTGGGCAGGGACATGAAGCACTGGTGGGACAGAGAGGGTGCTGGAGATTTTAACTTGCCCAGCTAGGCTGAGATCTGGACCCTATAGCTGTGCCAGTGGGGAGTCTTATTGGGGACCTGGGGAGCAAGGGAGCGACCAGCCCTGGACTGACTGTGATCTCTGTGTTCTCTTAAGGGAAATTGCACTTTACCATGTGTATTTGTTACCCTATCCTCATATATGAGACACCCTCTCTGGTGTTAGTGGTGAGGATTGAGGCTCCTTGATTGCTGGGCCAGGGGACGGGTGTCACACAAGGGTAGTCCATCTTTACATAATGCTAAGTTGAAGACTGTTATCACTAGGGGTGGTTTTTCAGAAATGATCATGGAGGAGCTCAGTGAATGAATATTTCTGTCTGAGTTTTAAGGAAAAATTTGTTGAATTTAACTGTCCGGCTTTGGCGCACAGTTGCACGGTAGTGTGTGGTGCTGCGCGATGCACAAACAAGCCCAAGAGTTTCACACCATAGTATTAGAAGGAACATTGATTATGTTTTGAGGTACTTTATCTCTGCCTTAGTATGTTAGTTATTAATTTTAATTAGGTACTATAATTTGCTTTATTCACAAAAACGAGCTCCAGATAACAGATTTTTGCTCATGAATACATCCCTGAAATATGAATAGCTGTTATTATATTGCATTAGGTAAAGATGGCAGTTCCACAGTGGTGAAGAACTGTAGACCCACAGTCATACCTCTCAACTGTCCAATTTTTCACAGAATGCCCACATTTTGCCTTATATTTTGGTCTGATCCTCATAAAATGTGTTGTTTTCTGGCAAATCTCGGAGGATTGAAGTAAGTAAATAATGATATACATTTAGTTTCAGACTTCATATCCTTCTGAAAAATGCATTCAAACACAAATCCTGTTATTCTAGTAACTTACTAAAGTTATAAGAGCAATATTTAGAATCTGTCCCTATTTTAGGCCTTTGTGCCCCCTTTGCACTAAGAGGATGAGAGGTATGCCCACATTCCTGATCTCACCTCCCACTAAAATTCTTGAAATCTATATATGCAAACAACTTATGGTCAATTTAGGCAACTTAGCTTGGTTTTCAGCCAGACTACCAAACAGATTATGCACTTGTGGCTTTCACTGACTTTGTATAGTCTAGACTAAATGAAAGGAAAATGATGGACTCAGTGTTCTTAGATTTCTCAGATCTTTTATACCATTTTTCCTCATCTTAGTAATTAAACTTAAATAGTCTGGACTAGAAAATACATCTACTAACTGTTTTCCAAACAGTCTCACTGTCTACAGCCAGTCCCCTGCTTGAGCAACACTTTATTCTGTTTTAAACCTTTCTAGATAACATGTCCAGCAGGGATCAATTCTTGGAGTTCTGCTTTTTGGTGTCTTTGATAACATCATGTCACACCATTCTATTTTCTTTCACATAATCCATTATACAGATAATTTAACTTAACATTTATTTTTTCTGACTAATTTCACAAGTTATCTTGCACCTTCAGACCTCCTATAGCTCATTATAGAACTCGATAACTATTCCCAGCCTACCAGACAAATGCTAATAAAACAAATCTTGTTTTTTGCTGGTTGCAGTTTGATTACCAATGTATTTCCCATCTTCATTATAACATCTGCAATGGTACAGCAGTTGAGATAGTGGAAGCCCTTCAGTTATTAGGAGTCTTAACAGAGAATTGTCAAAATCTTGGCAATATATTTACAAAGTAGTTTTAAAGACATGCTAAGCATAAGATTATAACACAGAAGCAAGGCCTTCATAACTGATCATGCATATATTATACCTGCACAGTCCTGTTTACTGCCCAGTCTTCTCTATACTTGCAACATCATTACCACCTATAACAAAACAACTTTCAGACTTAAAACATGTCTATAAAAGGGTGGCTATCATACATTCCTAGTAGGATTTATCAATGTCTTGCCCTAAAAAAATACAATGATTTGAACTGAATCATTATGTTACTGCCAGTAAACATAAATGAGCATAGTCTGTGATACCTTCTCCTAACAAGTACTCAGTTTCTGTGTGTTATATGATGGCAGAGCCCATTTTGCAGCTTAAATTTGGATCTCTACATCTTGCCAAAGCACTAAGCTCTAAGAATCACTTTGGTGACAATGTCCCTAGGATTCATAAGCATTGTGTGCAGATGCATATATGCATTCTGCTCACTGTGTTCAGAATGCTGGTAGACGATACCACAATTCATAGCTGCAGATCATGCTAATAAATGCTGCTGCATAAAAGGAGGTCTGTGTTTGTCAATGGTGCACAGAAACATAGCACCCATCTGCTGTGGTGTTATAGACATTCTAGCTGCTGTGTGGTTCTCCAGGCACAGAAACAAAACACAACACAGCAGAGAACAGATACTTAACTAAGGTATGGTATATGTCCAATATATATTTTACTAAAGTATTGGTTCCTTGCACTGCTGTGCTTCACCATCATGCCTGACTACAATTCATAAAGAAATTGCCATTCACAGGCACAATGGCAATCCAGTTGTCATTACCATACTATGGGAATGAGGGGATATGGTGCTGTGGGAACTTCCACTGGAAGGAGTTTGGCAGCATTACTTTGAACAGGTGGGGGAAGGTGTGGTTGTGGTAGTTGCCTACACGATAGGGAACTCCATTGTTGGTAGTGTTTTTTTCTATCATGCAAAGGAGGCTGTTTTCTTTTTTTTACTATAATGCTGATTCATTGCTCAGGTCTGTAGAGTGAACAATGTGTCAGCAGGGGAGAGGTATTACTGCACTGACTGTATATAGCTGGAATCCCTAGGCTGCCCTTTTGGTTCCTATTGGTATGCCTACAGTGTTGTGTGCATGACTAACATATGATCAGTGATGTGTGTGTATGGTACACATGAATTACTATTGGTTAGACAATGCAATATGTACATTATTATATCCCAATGTGTAAGTTTTTTTAAACACCTTTATTGAATTATCACTTGTGACACTGGCAAATTTACACTTATACAAAAGTAATCAAACTGCATTAACAAATTAACAATAACAAGCATTATACTTCACATATATTGCTATTTATCATATAACTTTAGCAACATTAAATAAATTATTCAATTCCTGCCCCTTTTTTTAAACAAGAAACATCTTTATTAAACCGTCACTTATGATATAAACAATCATATATTTATATAAATGGAAACAAACCACACAGACAGAATCCTAGTTGCAAGCATTTACATCCTAGACCATAATGACACACTCCTACCTCTCAACTATCCAGATTTACATGGGATGTCCAGATGTTTGTCACTTATTTTTGGTCTACTCCTCATAAAATCTGTGGTTTTCTGGCAAATTGCTGGGGTGATCTGAGGACTGAAGTCACAAAATAATGACATCTAAATTTTAGTTTCAGACTTCACGTCCTTCAGAAAAATACATGCTAAGACAAATTATATTCTTCTCACAACTTTTTAAGTTCATAAGAGCAACATTTAAAATCCACCCTTATTTTTGGGCCTTTGTTCCACCATTACATCAGGCTTTGTCCTGATTTCTTGTGCTAAGAGGTTGAGACGTATGGACACACTCCCAGCTGCAAACATTATACATCAGTTATAATCTACCCAATATTTTTCAGTCAAACACTGCATAGCTCATAAAAGTCCTTTCTATAGCATACCAGTCTTACACAATAGAACACAACATTTATGAAAAACACCAACAATATTCTACTGCTGTCTCTTATCTTGAAATAATTTATTGCTTTCTGTCAGAAATATTCTGCAAAAGGATGCCTGGAAAATGTCCATAGCCACCACTGAAATATGCTTATAACAGGGTGATTATAAGTTAGCTACCAACTTTGTCATATTTTGTGAAACTTGGTACTGTTGGCAATTAAGCATTTACTGTTTAAATATATTATGTACATAGTTGAGTAATTACTGTTCTCATTGGTCTACAGTTGAGGCAACTTCACTGTGACTTCACTGCCTACTTCATTTTATTGTTTTTGGTGAAGACATGGGTGGTTCCTTTATATATTTATAGCTGTTTGCTGCATCTCTCAGCTATCTCTATATATGTATACTGGAGAGAATCGTTACCTGCAGGCCACCACACTTTAGGTGCTTATTCCATAATACAGATGTACTTGTTTAGAATAATTCACTAGCCAAACACTCTATTTCAATAGTGTAAGAAATATCACCAAATGGTTAATATTACAATCAGAATGTCTATATACTGGCAGTCAGAGATGGACTAACACTAAGATGACAGAGACAAGACCTGTGACGAGATCCATCAGCTTCTCATTGCAAAGTTTAGGATTACACTGAAGTAAACAGAAGAAGACCTCAGGCCAACAATATTCCATATGACTATTGGAGGTGAAGTAGAGACTGAAAGGACAGTATACCAGATGAGTAATGGGTAGAAATTTGAGATATACACCAGGAGGTGTATTAAGAAGATGAAATGGCTGTATGTGGATCTTTTAAAAGGTACTGATGAAAGGAACAGAACAAAAGGCAATGATGATACTATGTTACGTTGAATATAGAGCTCCAGAAAATAGAAATGGGAGATAAGGAGGCATATTTAACTGGGCAGTGCAAAGACGTGAAAGAAGATAATAATGCTGGAAATAAAAGAGATCTCTTAAAAAAGATTGGTGATATTATGGAAAACTTCCATGTAAAAATGAGCACAATAAAAGAAAAAAATGGGTAAGACCCAACAGAAGCAGAAACTGTTAAGAAGAGGTCACAGGAATTTGCAGAACTACATAAGAAGGACCTTAACATCTGTAATAAATGCAGTATGCTTTCTGATTTAAAATTCAACATCCTGCAAAGGATGCTTAATGTCCTACAAGCTGTACTACAGCAATATGTATACTGGGAACTGTAAGATGTACAAGCTTATTTTAGAAGAGTTACAGGTGCCAGAGATCAAATTGCCAACATCTGTTGGATAACAGAAAATGCAATATTGATTATAACAGACTGTGTCAAGTTCTTAAAGAAAGTGGTATACAGGGTCACTTTATTTGTGTGCAGACTAAGAGGCAAAACTTAGAACCAAATATGGAATAAATGACTGGTTTAAGAGTGGAAACGTATCATATATTGTTACCTTACTTATTTAAGTATATGCTAAATGCATCATGCAGAATGCTAGGTTAGATGAATCAGATGCTGCAATCAAAATTGCCAGATGAAATATTTACAACTTCAGGTATGTAGACAATACTACCCTGATGGCTGAGACGGATGAGGAGGTATAAAGCTATAGAGCATTTTACTCAAGGTGAACTTAGCTGATTTGATGCTCAATAGCTAAAACAAAACAAAACAAAAAAACTAACATTATGTCATCTAGGCCTACTAACTGTTTGCAAATAGATACAGAAGAATTGATATACTTCAGTTACTACTTGCTATTTGTTTGATATGTTTAGAGAATTACTATTAATATAATGAGCATTGTGGTGATTGTTATTAGTAGTGCACTCTTGCACTTGTTAGGATTGCAGTTGGCACATTATAAAACATGCTACCTCTATGTAACAAAGTATTCCTGTAACATGCCTTCCTATGTATAGATGTGTTCAGTAAACCATTCACTAATCTCTCTATTTCGACATCTAGAAAAGATATTGATTACAGGGTATAGTATTATACACATCTATACATAGGAAGGCATGTTACAGGAATACTTTGTTACATAGAGGTAGCATGCATCCTAAATATGTGTTTGATAATGTAGTGAAAGGGCAAATGATGAGGGCCTCCAGGTTAAATCCCACAGAAGAAGGGTTTGATAAAGAATTGATGAATCTAAAGAATATGTTCTTGGATAGATCATATAGAGAAAATGATGTTGACAGATCTATTTCAGTAGCACGTAGTTTGAAGACCACGAAAGCATACCCCTATTTTTCAGAGAGACAAGTGACTATGGAGGTTTTGCGATCAAGTAATTCTAGTGAACTGGGTGTGCCTATACACTTTACAAGCGACGTTCAGGAGGTTAAAGACATCATAATAAAGCATTGGGAAATGCTTAATATAGATGCAGACGTTAGGAAAGTAGTAGGTATTAAACCCAGGTTTATATATAAGAATAAAAGAAATTTAAAACAATTACTTTGTCATCGACCAATGGTCACCAATGCCACTCTACCTAATAATCCTGGTTATAATACTATACCCTGTAATCAATGTAATCAGTGTAGATATATCAACACTGACACGATTTTTAGACATCCAGTTACACATCAGGAGTTTTCCTTTTATACAGGCACGGATTGTCATAGTACAAATGTGGTCTATATTGCTAAATGTTCATCGTGTCCAGCATTTTATATAGGGAAGATCAATAGGCAGTTAAGACAGCGTATTAGAGATCACGTTTACCATATGTGCTTAGGGTCAGAGAGTTATGCCTTAGCTAAACATCACAAATTGTTTGGGGCTACTCACGTTTTTACTTTTCATGTTATACAAACTATTAGACCTAATCCAAGAGGTGGTGATATTGATAATTATACACAGGAGAATGAACTCCGATGGATAGTTCGGTGTAAGGCAGACCAACCTCCTGGTCTGAATGACAAGATTAATTTACAACCATTGTTAAAAAGGAGACGATTGCCTAGACCAAAAACTATGTTTTTTAGAACAAATCAGGGTTTTATTGTACATATTATTTTAAAATAGTAAAATAATAAACTTTTTCAGGTTAGATTTTATGGTTTGTGGTTATCATGCACATATAGTTTTTATTTGTCTATTAGGAAGAGACGTTTCTTTAAATTGCTAAGTGGTTGTGATGTCAGCAATTAAGATTAATTGTTAACACTATTTAAGAATGTTTCAGTGTTAGTTATGCAGTCTGAAGAAGCCTGATGGTGAAAGCGCTTACTCTGTGTGGAATAAAAGATATCTGGTTTTATACATCGAGTTTTGGCATTCCTGTCATTGACTATTGAATGTTTTTGGTTGTTGACTGTCGAATACATTTATACTGCCGTTTGGTTCCTGAGCACTAGGAGGATTTTATAGTTTTATTTTAATATTACAACAGGAACTTTGCTCCATACATGGTTTCTGTACTGGTACGTTGGATTATTATTTTTATTTTGTGAATCCACGGAAGGGGCATGGCGGTTACTAACAACGTTGATATAGAGCTGGCGTATACGTTAAATGAATCGGACAGAGGCAACCGGAAGTCCTTCTGGTTTCGAGAGTGTGTATCTGGTGAAAATAACTTGTTACTGTTTTATGAACCTAACCTGGAGAGCGATTCGGAACACGATAATGCGGAAATTTTTACTAACCTTGCTGAAGATCTGAATAGGTTAGAAACAGATATGTTGAAGCTGAAAAGGCTTTAGTTACAGCGACAACATTTTGAGGCATGTCTACAGAAAAGGATAGTGCCTCGAGGACTACGTATTCTGAAGATGCCTACAACAGGTAATACTTTTCCTGAGTTGCTGCTGAAATGGCAACAACTCAATTTGGAACTAAGCTTTAATTATATGAAACTGTTGATCGATTTCCATCGTCCTGAAGAGGAACTTTTGAGGAGTAAAATAACTCAGCTACATAGTTCTATAGTAGCAAAGTACTGTTTTTCTAAAGCAACGACAGGCATGGACAGACTTTTAGATAATGTTTTATTGTACGAGAAACGTCTTCTTGAACAAAAAAGGAATACAATTACAAGAGACGTTAAGGATTTTAGACTAGGCCATGTTTTTACTTGGCCTAGGACAAGTTATAAACACAAAGATTTAAATATGACTGTGAAGAACTCTGCTGTCAATAACACTGTCATGTTGAATGCTGATGTGAATAATGTTGATAATGTTTTGAATGATGAAGTTGTTATAACAAATGCAAATCATGGTGCGAACAATTCCGTTTACAGGGAGCCTGTTAGTGTGACTGATATGAGAGAAACTGATAATAACCAACCCGATATAGCAGGAGCACCAGTAACTACAGATGGTTCAGTTATGGTTGCTGGCGACATTGATACATCTACTAACATTGATTTACCCATTAATAGTGATAGTAGTTCTGTCAATGAACCAGTAGTGAGAAGTAAAACTAATTTGAACAGACCTGGTAATGGCTTTATGCTGGCCGGAAGTAATATGCTACAGACCCCTTTCCCCATAGAACTCCCCCGCACGAATGGGAGAACCAGATCCATGAGCAGGGGAAGGCAGAAGCGGAAGGGGTCAGGCGGGGAAGTTGTTGGACCGACCCTGAAGAAAATGTGGGGCAAGTTGCAAGGTCCTTAGTACAGAATCTGTCATGTAGACAGCTTAATGAATATGAGGAACAAGTCCTTAGCAAAGGACTTACTTTTATACCTAGTAGGTGTAGCGATGTTACGGAGTCTATTCTGGATGTTAAGATGTTTGTACAAAACGTACAATTGAAGTTGGATTATGGAGAAGAGGGTGTTATAGGACATGATAGTGTGTTTAAACCGGTTGGTACATATCTACCCCCTTTAAATCCAGTATTGGATATTTTTACAAGAATGGTGGAGAGTGATTTATATGAATACTATGAGAGAGATACTAGGTGTATGAAAAAGTATAAGAGGAACAACTTAACTTTACAACAACGTAGAGCATTAAATGGATTGATGAATGACCGGTCAATAGTAGTGAGACCAGCTGATAAAGGTGGCCCGGTTGTTTTAATGGGTATAGAAGATTATCTGAGAAGTATGTATGGTATGTTAGCAGATGACACTTACTATTTGAAGATAGATATGAATGAAGTGACTAATAAAGTTTTTCGAGTGTTTGATATGTTGGATGATCTGTTTAGAAGCCGCGTAGTAAATTTGAATTTGTTCAAGTATTTGAGAGTTAATAATCCATTGGTACCGGTTCTGAAAGGTCTTCCTAAAGTACATAAATCCATCCTTGATCCACCTATGCGACCAATTGTCGCAGGACAAGGATGGGTTACAGAACCTTTTTCCATATTTGTAGAGTATCATCTTAGACCCGTAGTGGATGTTAATCCTGTTATACTGAGGGACAGTAAACAGTTCCTTTTAGATCTATATAGTTATACTAGGACCCTAGGAGAATGTGAACAGTATATTTTAGCTACCCTTGATGTTAAAAGTTTGTTCACGGTTATACCGAATAGTGTAGGTGTGGTGAATGTACAGAGGTACCTGGACTCAAATTCTGATATAGACGGCATTATGATAGATTTGTTAGCATTGTTTCTAGAGACTGTCCTGGACAATAATGTGTTCATCTTTAATGATGACATTTATATTCAGAGAGATGGCATAGCTATGGGCACTTCATGTGCCAATACCTACGCCAACATAGTCATGGCTGATTGGGAAAATGAATCCTTATTTCCTTTGCAGGAGTTTCAACAGTATGTGGGATTTTACAGAAGGTTTGTAGAAGACCTCTTTTTGATTTGGAAAGGTGACGAAATACAATTGTTAGAATTTGTTTCGTTGGTCAATGGGTTAACAGATTTTCTTAAATTCACTATGAATTCATCTAGGTATAGAGTATCTTTTCTAGATGTCGAAATAGAGAGATTAGCAAATGGTTTACTGAACACATCTATACATAGGAAGGCATGTTACAGGAATACTTTGTTACATAGAGGTAGCATGCATCCTAAATATGTGTTTGATAATGTAGTGAAAGGGCAAATGATGAGGGCCTCCAGGTTAAATCCCACAGAAGAAGGGTTTGATAAAGAATTGATGAATCTAAAGAATATGTTCTTGGATAGATCATATAGAGAAAATGATGTTGACAGATCTATTTCAGTAGCACGTAGTTTGAGGACCACGAAAGCATACCCCTATTTTTCAGAGAGACAAGTGACTATGGAGGTTTTGCGATCAAGTAATTCTAGTGAACTGGGTGTGCCTATACACTTTACAAGCGACGTTCAGGAGGTTAAAGACATCATAATAAAGCATTGGGAAATGCTTAATATAGATGCAGACGTTAGGAAAGTAGTAGGTATTAAACCCAGGTTTATATATAAGAATAAAAGAAATTTAAAACAATTACTTTGTCATCGACCAATGGTCACCAATGCCACTCTACCTAATAATCCTGGTTATAATACTATACCCTGTAATCAATGTAATCAGTGTAGATATATCAACACTGACACGATTTTTAGACATCCAGTTACACATCAGGAGTTTTCCTTTTATACAGGCATGGATTGTCATAGTACAAATGTGGTCTATATTGCTAAATGTTCATCGTGTCCAGCATTTTATATAGGGAAGACCAATAGGCAGTTAAGACAGCGTATTAGAGATCACGTTTACCATATGCGCTTAGGGTCAGAGAGTTATGCCTTAGCTAAACATCACAAATTGTTGGGGCTACTCACGTTTTTACTTTTCATGTTATACAAACTATTAGACCTAATCCAAGAGGTGGTGATATTGATAATTATACACAGGAGAATGAACTCCGATGGATAGTTCAGTGTAAGGCAGACCAACCTCCTGGTCTGAATGACAAGATTAATTTACAACCATTGTTAAAAAGGAGATGACTGCCTAGACCAAAAAACTATGTTTTTTAGAACAAATCAGAGTTTTTATTGTACATATTATTTTAAAATAGTAAAATAATAAACTTTTTCAGGTTAGATTTTATGGTTTGTGGTTATCATGCACATATAGTTTTTATTTGTCTATTAGGAAGAGGCATTTCTTTAAATTGCTAAGTGGTTGTGATGTCAGCAATTAAGATTAATTGTTAACACTATTTAAGAATGTTTCAGTGTTAGTTATGCAGTCTGAAGAAGCCTGATGGTGAAAGCGCTTACTCTGTGTGGAATAAAAGATATCTGGTTTTATACATCGAGTTTTGGCATTCCTGTCGTTGACTATTGAATGTTTTTGGTTGTTGACTGTCGAATACATTTATACTGCCGTTTGGTTCCTGAGCACTAGGAGGATTTTATAGTTTTATTTTAATATTACAACAGGAACTTTGCTCCATACGTGGTTTCTGTACTGGTACGTTTTATATATATATATATATATATATATATATATATATATATATAGATAGATATATATATAGATAGATATATATATATATACATATAGACATATATAAATATAAATAGGTAGATAGAGATATAGCTACAGGTGTCTATACCTATATGCATATGTGTTGTATGGTAGCAGGGAAACCTACCGAATGTTTCCTTTGTGAAGTGGTGGCAGATGTGTTTTTTTAATCAAGTCTTCCTGTTTTCTTAACATGTTATTATTGATTCTAGAGTTGTCAATAATATTTTATTAAATGTGTGGTGCACAGTTTAAGTGATGTTGTTGGGGTAGCAGCAGTGCTTAAACTTCCATGAGCTTGGTGTGGTAAACATTCTGTACACTCACACACAAAAAATACCAGTGGGCTATAATCATTGCTGCTGTGCTCTACATAGCTCAAAATGAATCAGGGAAAAAACTCCTTAATATCACAGACTAATCAGGGTCAGTCAGGGACACTTGTACAAATAACAGTACTATTAACTTGACATATTGACGGAATAAGTGAATGTGAGGTGATATACATTTTCTGAAGTAGAAGAAATTTATAACTCTAATTAATGTTACTACTTATTAAGCTAAAATGGTAGTCAAAATCGGAGGCATTCTTGAAAATCAGGGACAGTTGAGAGGGAACTGCATATTTCAATATTTAGAGAGATAGAAGAGAAATGTAATATTATAGTGCTAGGCTTGTGGTTAAATGTAGTTGGATACGATAAGGTGAATTATGATGAAAAACTGCATTCTCAATGAATGTTGTGCTTGACACCTTTTTTTTTTTTTTTTTTTTACATAAGGATAGGTCAATACGTGTATGTTGGATAACTTACATTTCAATAGAGCCACACACACACACACACACACACACACACACACACACACACACACACACACACACACACACACACACACACACACACACACACACACACACCTCTCATGACCCACATCTGAAAAATGAATCCATTTACTTTTGAGGGATTTTTTTGTGCTCCATGTATCATTTTCAATGTCCTTTGCTAGTTTGCCATTAAATATTAACCACCACATTTCGCACCATTTTCTGCTTTTACATTGTTTCCTTCCTCTCCTCCCTTTTCCTGCTCTGTCTGTCGTTTTGCAGATCATGATGTCATCTGCTTAGAGACAAACATTCCTTTCCAGCCCTATGGCAAGCTTACTAATGAAGGCATGAATATTTATGGCATCCAGTTTATCTTGACTCATTCTACCTGTACAGTGCTGGCACTTGGCAGTGTATTTAATCTGCAGCAGAGCTGTCTGTGAGGTTGTCACATTGCATTGACAGCAGTTTCACATTGCAGGAAATGAACAGAGACATTTTATTGTCAAAACTGCTTTGTGTCCTGCATGATGCCTGAACAAATTCTGCTTACAGACATGAGAATTTTTAGACTTGAATCTGTCTTAGTCAACCATCTTCCTGTCAGATTTTCCTTGTGGGTAACTGCGTTACATATGGCATTTCTCAATGAAGTCTCATTTATCCATTTATACATTCAGCTCTTCCATTTGTTTAATATAATATTTTTCACAGAAACAACTGGCAAGCTGGGTAGATTGCCAGGAGTTTGAAACTTAGCAAGGAAGCGGGAAGACTGCCAAAGATAGTATTTTGTTGCAAATGGAATGTATAAATCTAGAATTCAGTTCAGATTTTTAAGTCTCTAAATATTGAAAAATGCAGTATTCACACTGAAATAAATTAAGCCAGAAAACAAGTCAGCTTTTTTAGTTTCTATATATATAAATACAGTGTTTACAGTTTTTCTCAATGTATTTGGGTAACTAGCAATGTATGCTAGGCTCCCTGTCTGCATGGTTGAGTGTTAAATATTTTAGACATAAAAGAACATCAGCTGAACACGAATTCCATCCTTTGCATGAAACTAACAGCAGCTTGTATTCTGAAGCATATTTTACAGCATGCATATCTACCAGCAAGGATATCATTTAATTGTAAATACAATGCACTTCATATTATGATTTTACAATTACAAGAGAAGTTTTTATAACAGCCTGCATTTTATTACTTTAACACCACTTTACATATTATTTATTTATTTATTTATTTGCCTTTGTTAACTAGGAAAGTCCACTGGGCTGAAATGAGCCCATTTTCAATGGAGGCCTGGGGAGAAAAGCTCCAAAAAAAAAAAAAAACATGTACATAATTAAGAGATTATTTAGAGAGTTAATAACCGCATTTAACAATATACAAGAATACGCCGCGGTGGTACGGCGGTAGCGTTGTTACCTCACAGCAAGAGGTTCTTCCGTTCAATTCTCTGCTTGGCTTGGGAGTGCCTTCTTTGTGGAATCTGCATGTCCTCCCCGCGGTTGGGTAGCGTTCGAAAGACATGCATGCGTAAATGGGCATGCCTTCGTTGAATGTTGGGCATGGAGCTGGCACCTCGGCGTTTCGTAAAAATCTACTGCCAATCATTAGCGGACCGGAGTTCCGCTGTGGTGACCCCTTACCGGGAAAAAGCCGAAAGACAAACAACAACAATATACAAGAATAATAACAGCATTTAACAATATACAATAGAATACTATAGGACTCAGAAGTGACACAGTAACATAGGCAATATATAGCAACATTTTGTGGAAGACCCGGGTGCTTGGCAGGTATTCAATAGATCAGACAGATAATGATAATCTGCACTTACACAATTTTTACACACCATGTGAGGCAGGGCGAGGCACACTGTGCTGTGACTAAGGGTGAGTGCACAATAGGAAGAGTGAAGAAGAGTGTGGGTATCTGAGAGATGAGTCATGTTAGTAATTAGGTGACTGAGGAATTGGCGATGGTGCAAGGGCATAGCCAATGAGAGGAGAGATGTTGGTAGAGTGATTGTTTGAATGATGGGGCATTATTATAGTCCGTAGAGAAGGTGAAAGGGAATTCCAGAATTTAGCTACAGTGAAAGAGTAAAGGTATTGGCCTACAGGGAGTTTCAGTCTCTTAACTTGGATAAGTGATTGATTTTCAGATCTTAGCGAATGGTTTGGTTGATAAAGAGTCAGAAGTGAAGCCAGGGCTGGGCATTTGGAGGAATTATAGATGAATTTGTGTGCTGTGGCTAGTTGTACGTAAGTTAGGTGTTGTGGGAGTTCTAGCCAGTTCAGGGATTGTAATGAGTGACAGTGGTGGGAGGAATATTTTGCTCTAGTAACGAATTTAGCAATTTTGTTATAGCAGCTCTCCATTTTATTTATTAATGACGGTTGGATGTTTGTCAGAATGGGGGCACCATAGAGGAGAGAAGGTAGGAGAAAAGTTTGGGCAAGTGTTTTTCTAGTAGAGTAGTTTAAAAAGTGTTTATGTCGGTAGAGGGTACTGAGTTTTTGGTGTGTTTTTTTGATGGTGTTGTGGATGTGTTGGTCAAAGGTTAAGTTGTTACCTAAGGTTATGCCAAGTAACCTAGTATGGGAAACTACCTCTAAGGCAGTCTTGTTGGAGGAGAAAATGATGAAATCAGATTTATTAATGGTGGTACTTTTTTGGGGCGTAAAGAGCAAGAGTTCATACAATATATGCTGATCAGAAACATATTTCTGATAACTGATTTGTTATCTTAATGATAATAACAGGAGGACTAGTACTGTGTAAAATAATTAAGTAACAAACTGGCAAATAAGTAGGTAACCCCTGAACCAGAGAAATAATTCAGTAGTCAAATACAAAAAATCATGGCTCAAAAAGATCTGATGGACTTTAAAGGACTTTATTTTAAAATAATATAAAACACTATCCCACGTGGCAATGTCAGCTTGAAAACAATGCTTAAATCCCCTGATTTTAAGAATTGGGTGTGTCAATAAGTATGTCTTGTGACTTCCAGCTGTTAATATAAGTACCTTGTTCTGAAGAATTTTTAGATCAGTTGAAAATGTACTTGTATGTGTGAAGACGTGTCTTAACACTATTTTTAATAAAGCTCTTTAAAGTCCACTGGATCATTGTGAGCTGAGATTTTTTTGTATTTTACTATGTAAACTAATTACAAGAAAACTCTTTGTATTTGGTGCATTCCATAATTCATATACCCAGTTCTACCAATGAAAACCAATAACCAGAGCCATAACCACCTCATTTGACACCTGGGAAGCCCTCTATGATCAGGTGCACCTACACTCTTGTCTGAGGAGAAAAAAAGTCTATTTTCTGATCTGGCACTCTTCTCTAGTTAGAGAAGCAGCAGGTCATAAGCTGTATCCTGAAGTTCTACGTGAGAGTAAAACATGGTCCATTCTCCAATTTTACACTCCTTCCTTCTGTCCTAAAGAGGAGCAACAGGTCTTTAACACCCCCCAGTCATACTGCCTACTCTCGCATTTATGTGAAGAGCCAAAAATAAAACAGATTTGCCGACCTTCTCCTCACCCTGTCCATGCTTCTGTCACAACCAATATTATAGTATGTGGCTTCCTGTGAAATTATACTTTCCACTAACCTGCACCAGTAATATTATAGAACAGCATTCTGAACTGTATGTGATATTATTATGTGTTTCAGGATGCCTTGTCAAAAGCATCAGGCCCAAACATAGTTTTATTTTTACATATTTAAAGTAAAGCTCATAAGTGCATTATTGACATCCTACTGCCTTATATTTATTACATGAGGAATCCTCAGGTCTAAATATCCTATTACACTACAGATATTTTAGTACTACATTTCCCATTGTCAATGTAAGATGGTACAGCTTCTTTTCCCATATGTCAGATCAGTCCTTGAATAGTGTTTGTACCTACTTATCTATATGCTGCTCTTATGCAACTGTCCGTCTGTAGTATTCACTTTTCTTTGATGTTGCAAGTCAATTAAATTGTCCCCTCTGTGTATCTGACCAGTAATTGCTCTCTTTAATGTTACAAAGGAAAACAAGCCCTCGGTTTGTAAAATTTTCATCCATACAGAGTGCATTAAATCAGTCATTAAAGAATTCCCTCCGGTTACTATAGGTTCCCGCACTTATATTTTTCATAATCTTGGTAAGATGTGATTGATTGATTGTCTTGAGACTGAAATTAATAGGCTGTCATAATAAGACATTGTGCAACAGTTAGCGTTGTCGCTTCATAGCAAGAGGTTCTCCGGTTTGATTTTCGGCTGAGGTGCCTTCTGTGCGGAGTCTGCATGTCCTCCCTGTGGTCACCTGGGTTTCCTCCAGGTGCTCTGGTTTCCTCCCACATCCCAAAGACATGCAGTAGGTGGATTGGACACTGTAAATTGGCCCTAGGTATGAGTGTGTGTGTGTTTCAATGGTATGGATGAACTACAGTGTCAGGCCTGGCCACCTGGTGGTGTAAACCTTGGCTCAAAATGATTGCCACTGTTGAAATGACACCTTGACCCATGTGCAAAAAGGAGCTGTGGATGGATGGATATTAAGACGTTGTCTGGAGCATTTTCTGCTATTGTTGCCTGCTAGAGGGTCCCAGCCAAGATGGTTACACAGACAGAGAATGTGAAATTAAACTCCTTCATGTCAGCTCTCTCATCCTGCATGGAAGGTGAGAGTTGTTTCACTGCAGGCTGACTCAAGACAGAGTGCAAAGGATACCAGCCTACAGGGCACTTACTGTAAACACTACAGTATGATACCACATCAGATTGCTTGCACACACAGAAGTGTGTGAATGCTTAAACCTTCATATGGCATTACAGAAATGCTACACAATAAAAGTTGTATGGTACACAACAAACCAAGCAAATAAGGGTCAGGCGAGTAATCACTGCAGAACAGGTGACAAGAAAGAGGGTGGTGACTGGATTCGGGGTTTCAGTCCATGAGTGCAAATATTACATGTCAGGACATTAGGATGAAAGCAATATAGACTAAAAAAGAGCTACAGAATAAAGGATCACATGATGCAGTTAAAAGTATGGTCTACAACAGTTTTTGCTTCCATTATAATGAATTTACAACTACCAGGTAAGGTCAGATGGTATAATGGGATTAAGCCCTGACTTTGACTTTAGCAGCTTGAGTTTCATTAGCAGCTTGGACACCTGTTGGAGCTAGCACAAGTGGAACAAAGGAAGAACACATTTTAGACATCTTACCTGTCTTTGGGGGAGGGTGTGGGGTACATTCCTGGGGCACACAGTCTCTCGAGGCACTCCTAAAAATGGAGAACATCAATATCTGTGCAGTAACTGAGACCTGGTTCAAGGCTACAGAGAGCACCCCTGCAATATCAGGCTACAACTCTTACCACACTTTTCGGCCACCAAACCAGGACCAAAACACTAAAGGTGTAGGAGTGTCAATATTCACCAAGGATATTCACACCACCAGGCTAGTTGCCCAACACAATGCATCTAAAATTCTCCAGGTGCAACTAACACTAGGTAAGACTGCAATCCAAATGGTAGCTTGCTACAGATCCCCCACCATGCCCCAAGATTCTCACTACACCTTTCTAAACATACTGGAAAATATTAAGATAGAACCAAACACCCTAATACTGGGTGATTTTAACTACCCTGCCATTAACTGGGAAAACTACTCGTGTACCAACATCTTTGCCCAACGGTTCTTGGAATTCATAAATTCCAACGCCCTGGATCAACTAATCCATAGTCCCATCAAGGGCTCCAATATCCTAGACCTGGTCATTATTAACATGGGAAATCGATGCTCCACACCTATGGTCACCCCCTCGTTAATCAGGTCTGACCATAAGCTAATCACCCTTAACATCCACATCCCACCCCCACCCCCCAGTAAGGAAACCTCCATAAAAAACTTCTCCAAAGCCAACTTCATGCTACTCAAGTCAGAAGTGACAAACTTCATGACACCCATGCAGACGGGAACTGAAAGTTCAATTGCTGAATCCTACACTAAGGCACCGTACGAGCACATTCACTCATGCATGAATCGTGCCATCCCAAATAGAACCAAGATGCTCTCATCCAAAAAAAGGAAGACAATCTGGTGGTCCCCTGCCATAAACAAACTATACAACAGAAGGAAGAAACTGTTGCAGAAAGGAGGAAAATCCCAGGATGCAAAAAACTCCCTTACCAGCCTCAGTAAGAAACTGAGATCCTTCATAAAATCCTCCAAAGCTAGTTACGAAAATAAAATTGCCAAAGATTCCAAAGACAACCACAAGGCATTCTATAACTATGTCAAGACTCTAAATGACAATGCCCAGATCTGCTCTGAGCTAAAACAGAATGGCATTAAATATACTGAATCCAAGGATATTGCCAATATCCTGGCAGATCGATTCAGTGCCAACTTCACCCCCCTCTCACCCCCTAAATGGCCCATCTCAATACCGGAAGATTGCCAAATTCTGATAATAATGGCCACATAGGTAAAAAACACACTCTCCAAAGCTAAGAATGCAGTATCCATGGGACCAGATGACATCCTGGGCTGTGTACTACATAAACTACAATATGAACTGGCACCTCACCTAAGTGTCATGTTTAATCATAGCTTCACCTCAGGTTTCATGCCTACTGAGTGGTGCAGAGCTACAGTTATCCCACTCCACAAGGGGGATCCACCTTGGATCCTGGAAATTACCGTCCCATCAGTCTGACAAGCCTTATCTGCAAGGCCATGGAGCGTATTATCATGGAACTTATAAACAAAGACATTGGCAACCTTAAAACACTGGACCCCACACAGTTTGGGTTCATGAAGGGCCAATCTTGTCTCCTGAACCTGACTGACTTCTTCGAATCAGTCTTCAGTGCCATGGACAAGTGTAAGGTGGTTCACACAGCCTATTTAGACCTTGCCAAGGCCTTTGACACCATCCTCCACTCTGGAATCATAGATAAACTTACTAAGCTGGGCATTAATCCCTACATCACCCAGTGGGTTGCTAATTGGCTTACTGATAGAACCCACACTGTAAAAGTAGCCAACTCCAAATCCAGCTCCAGACAAGTGACAAGTGGAGTACCTCAGGGTTCAGTCCTGAGACCGCTCTTGTTTGGCATCTACTTCTCTAAAGTACAAGCCAACGCTAAGGGACTCTGGCTAGCAAAGTTCGCAGATGACTGCAAACTGGGAGCCATTACTGAATCCCCAAATGATGTGGATACTCTACAAAAGGGCCTTACAGAAACAGAAGCTTGGTGCCAGAGCCATGGGCTCAAGCTCAATACCAAGAAATGCATAGTTATCCCCTTTGAGAAAATACATGTACCCATGAATTACCACATAGGTAGCAGTACACTAAACACCGAAAGTGTGATAAGAGACTTAGGGAGACAAGTGGACAGTGGTCTCACCTTCAATAACCACATCGCCACAACAGTCAGGAAATCCTTCTATGTGGCACACCTCATCACTAAGGGCTTTTCATCCAGAAAAAAGGAGGTCATTGTCCCACTGTACTCATCCCTCATTAGACCCATTATAGAATACAACGCCCCATTTGGTATGTACCTCTCAAGACATCTGCAACAACTGGAAAGGCCGCAGAAATACCTCACTAAAAGAATCACAGGCCTAAAGCAGATGCCCTACGCTGACCTCCTTAAAAAACTCCAGCTATACTTTGTCGCATATCGTCTACTCAGAGGCGATCTCTGCTTAACATACAAGGCCATGTCAAACCCAGAGCTGTTGGACATGCTACACTTAAAGAAATCCCAATCCTTCAGTGCCACACGCTCCAGGGATCTAAACCTTGTCATCACAATAAACAAAACATGCTGGAGGGATAGGTTTCTGACCCAGAAACTCCCCAGGCGCTGGAATAGATTGCCCATACATGTCAAGCAGAGCGCTTCTTTGGCCCTCTTCAAAAGGAACCTTGACGATTGGATGGGAGAAAGGAAATTCACCCCGGGGATCACGTCAGTCGCCCTGCTAGACAGGGGTCTAGGGAAGTAAATAGTGTGGGAAGAAATAGCCAGGGAATTGTTATGGCTAGGCTTGTATAGGCCCTAGGGCTGATAGCCTAGTACCAACCTATGAACCTATGAACCTGTATTACGGTCCTCTGTGCAGACAGGATACCATATGAGAACACTAGCTTTGAGAAGGTAGGGCAGTCAAAAGGGGTTAGTTCACTTGTGAGAGTGTCATGCCTTTACTGGGAATGTAAAATGAGGGATAGGGGTCAAAGCAAAAACCTTGTTAATCTTCATGGACTATGACCCTGTTTCCATTACAGTCACATGTGACTTACAAGGGATGAATGAGTTCCAGGGCGCTTCCAAGGATGGGGAGGGCAAATGGGTCAGTAAGGCAGTTAGGAGGCAGGGATCAATTGAAAGAAAGGATGACCTGATCAAAAAGACAAAATAAGTTTTAGCAAAAATAACTGTTGTTTGATAATTTTTTTTTCTGTCTGTAAGAGTGAAAGGAACACAAGGACAGACAGACTGTAGAGGATGTTTGCTTCTGAAAGTTAATTTGGTTTCAAAATATCTGAAATAAAAAACATGGGAAAGTTTTTTTCAACTTGCTGTTGTATGCAACAGAAACTGACTAGGTGGTAGATTTCCAAAGAATGAGTTACACGCTGGATCCATGGTACACAGAGGCAAAGCGCTTATTTTTCTATTTGACAAATGAGTAGAAGCACGCATGCACCTTTAGGACAGCACTGTTGGGCACACCTTGGTAGTATTCATCACTG
This sequence comes from Protopterus annectens, assembly GCF_019279795.1. NCBI lineage: Eukaryota > Metazoa > Chordata > Ceratodontiformes > Protopteridae > Protopterus > Protopterus annectens. The sequence continues at coordinate 833,658,122 of NC_056730.1, read as the reverse complement.
TTGGGCACACCTTGGTAGCATTCATCACTGTTGGGCACACCTTGGTAGTATTCATCACTGTTGGGCACACCTTGCTAGTATTCATGTTAAGCCACCAAGACACAGGTAAGGAACCAAAATCTCTCACTAGTATGGATGATGGTCCCTTTCTTGGTAAGTTCTCATTGCAAACACTAGCAGAATTACTCCGGGTTGGTGGCCTGAATGGAATGGTTGGTCAAAGAAACAACGGTGGCTGATTTGGTGTTGGCATAAATCCCCTTTCTTCACATTTTGGTACATGAAATTTGTATATAGAACACTGACCATCACCTATAGGCAGTATTCACACTGTTGGGTGCTAGGCTGTCCTTGCTTTGGTCATTCTTCCATACCACAACAGCCATATCCTTGGGGGTAGGTGTGGAGAACTTTTTTCTGATAGCTTATAGTGCTTGTATGTGTGTGCGTGTGGAGGTGCGAGGGATATAAGGCACACTAACACTGATAGTATGTGGCTGGGATGGCAGGTGGATTTTACTACAGAATGTGGTTGGGATTAGATGCTTTGGTCACTGTTAGATCAGAGACAAGCAACAGGTACTAGTTGCTGAAAGGATGGGATGTGGGGCAAGCAGGAGTCATTGATTACTAGCAAAAAAATATATAATCACTCTACTTGTTGGTAGGTGAGGTGAGAGAAGTGGCTACAGTTTATGACTGCTGCCAAGACATACAAGAGAGAAGGAAATAGCTTGGGGAAACGGGGAGATAGAATGGCCATAACTTGTTACAGGTGTAAGGTGGGAGTCATGAAGGGTCAAAGAGATGTTAGGCCTATTGGATAACTTCTGTTGTTAGACTATAGCCCTGCTTTTTGGAGGATACACTACCAGATCCTTAGTAAGATGTGGTGAGGTCTAATACGAACAGCTCCACCTATTGCAGCTACTTAAAGGTACTTTGCATGGATCTGTAGTGAGCTTGCAGAGATGTTTGTAAGTTTGGATATGGGTGACTAGTGAATAAGGATTCTCCTTGGCACCCTTTATGCTGATGTAAGTATGTACACACCTGGTCAAAGGAGTCATGAATAGCTACTACAGAAACAATGCATTCTGCTCAGCTACTCTATAAATATGTCTCCTGCAAAATTGTTTGTCACTTCCAGTGTTACATTTTCATTGCTGTTTCAAAGTTTACAAAAACATGATTCAGCTACTTTATTGCAATATTTAGAGTGGCAACGTGAACTGACAAAGAAAATCAGGTATTTGTCAATGTATAATCATATATACATTGATGTTTTGCAATAAATGGTTAAGATGTAAAATGTGGTAAATATTTTTAGTTATTTATAGTGTCTCAATGGATACATGTAGCACTGTGACTAAAAAATGTAACTCAAGGTATGATGACAGTGCCATAGTCCATGATGGGTCAGTATAGACAGCCTGTCAGCCTGAAGTCAGACCGATGAAAACTGAAGAACCCAGAGAGTGGAACAATAGTTGTATCATTGTTATTTGGTCAATAGTCTAAGTATGAAACTTCAGAATGCCTTTATTTGTATTTGATATGTTGAAATACAGTAGTATAATTGCAGACTTCCTTCCGTAATGGCAACTTTACTGTGAGTGTGAGAAATTGCCTTTCTTGACAAAACTTTTCGTCAATAGTCGTGTGGCTCATTTTGTGGAATTGACAAAGAACCTGCTAAAAGTTGTCTGAACATGTTGGCAATTTGCAGTAAAAAAAAAAAATAGATACAATGCATTCTGATATGTTTGAGAAACAACGTAGGCAAAGCTCCAGGTTCACAAACAGTCTTTTAATAAACACACAAGCGCTTTCACCAAATGCTTCTTCAGGTGTAACATAAAAAAATGAATACTTGAGACACCATATTTAACTATTAAATCCTAGTCACATGACAAATCAAATTCTAATTTAAAGGTACAAGTCCTAAAATTAATAAAAAAAAATATAAAAAATATATATGCATGTGTATATATAAAATACATCATTCTAGGAGCAAGCACTAATCAATTTAACATGAAGCACATATGTATGTAAAGTTAAAGGAATCTTTTAAAAAGTATGCAGAAACTCATGTACATAGATCATGAATCTTTTAAAACTATACAGGAACTCATGTGCATGTCAGATCATGAAGGTAGTATATACAATAAACCACTCATTTTCTTCGTAGTGGTCTGGCTTTCAAAGCAGGTCTCAATGGTATACATTCATTCTAGGGAGATGGCTGCTGGGTCTGAAAACATTGAATTGGACTATAATCCCTCAACTGTTAATGGTTGGAATGTATCCAGTACTGAACATTTTTTATCTAAGGTAAATGAACAAATAAATCCATTGCTTGATGGTGTTTTGGAGGAGGAAATGGAGCAAACACAAAGAGTGGATTTTATTGCGCTCAGAAGTTGCCTTTTTGCATTGGAGAAGGAACTATTTAAATTGAAGAGACTACAATATCAGAAGTTTCATATGGAGGTATGTTTAAAGGAGGGAGTTATACCAAGAGGTTTGAGGGTGTCAAAAATGCCCTCTCAAGTGAATTGTGAACCCATTTTACTTAGTGAATAGCAGAGGCTGAATATTAACACCAGTATGGGATACTTGAAACTGTTAATTGCCTCCGCTGATAGAGAAATTCTTTTGGTGCTTGCTCTAATAAAAAGTAAGCACTCAGACCTATACCAACATTTCAGCGCTAACATCTTAGATAAATACATGTATGAGATGTTAGAGAGCGTGAATGTCTACTCTAGGAAACTCTTGCAAATAAAACTAAAGAAATTGAATAGAGACAAAAGAGACTTTGCGGCAGGTAATGTTTTCACTTGGCCATGCCATAGTGACAGCTCCGTGAATGTTAACAATGTAACTGTGAATGAATTGGGGATAGTCTTTGCCATCAAGTATATGAAATCTGCTATGGGGAGTGGTGGTATGAAGACAATACAAATGAGGGAACTGTTACATTTGGTTTTAGAGAATAACGTATTTATGTTTAGAGAATACATATACTGGCAAGTTAATGGTGTAGCGATGGGCACCTCATGTGCGAACAGCTACGCGAATGCAGTGATGGCCACTTGGGAGAATGAGTATCTTGTAGGAGGCTCATTTAGTAGATAAGTTTTATTTTTTAGAAGATTTGTAGACAACCTTTTTATATTATGGGATGGCACCCCTGAGACCCTGATTAACTTTGTTGAATTTTTAAATAGATCTACTCAATTGTTGACATTTACTGTGAACTGGTTGCATACAAATGTCGATTTCTTGGATGTGACCATTTACAGGGATGATAGGAAAGCGCTTGGCACCAGGCTCCACAGGAAATAATGTAGGGTTAATCATCTGCTCTGTAGACGAAGCATGCACCCACAGTACATTTTTAGAAATGTGGTCCAAAATCAATTATATAGAGCCTCTAGGCTTAATGTGAGTGATCAGGACTTCCAGCAGCAGAGATACCACCAGCACTGAGTTAATACATAGAGGTTATAATGTAGATGTGATAGAGAAGAGTGTGGAGAATGTGGTGAACTTGAGAAGTACAAGGGCTAAACCCTATTTCTCAGAATGGAAACAGGAGGATAGAAGTCACAAGTCGGGAAGGGGGCCCAACAATAATCTAAGAGTATCCTTTAGTTATTCAAGGAACATTAATCAGTACACCAGTATTGTTAGAAGAAAGTGGAATATTTTAATGAACAATGAGCAAGTGAGTAGATACTTAGATTCAACACCTCAGTTTATTTTCAGAAACAAGAGATCCCTGAAGAGATGCCTTTGTGGTGCAAGGGACATTAGTAGATCTGTTATACAAGGAATAGATACTCCCTGTAGGAAGTGTTAATTTTGCTCATATATAAATGGTAATCCTACCTTTTTGCATCCAGATACAGGAGAACGGTTTGATTTTAAGATCAAGGCCACTTGGATGAGTATGCATGTGATATATTTAGCTGTGTGTAGGGTATGTAGTAAATTCTATGTCAGAAAGACTGACAGGATGCTAAAGGATAGAATCAGGGAGCATATTTATCATATAGGTAAGAAAAGCATGTTTAATGCATTAGCAAAACATGTTGCTAATACAGATAGTACACACAGTTTTGGATTTTCGGTTATAGGAATGGATTATGGGAATAAAAGAGGAGGGAATATGAGGTTAAAAACAGAAGAAATGGAAGCGCAGTGGATTATTAGGCTGAGAGCAAATGCAGGACATGGGTTGAATGATTGTATACCATTGAGACCTGCTTTGAAAGCCAGACCACTATGAAGAAAATGAGTGGTTTATTGCATATACTACCTTCATGATCTGACATGCACAAGTTCCTGTACAGTTTTTAAAAGATTCATGATCTGATATGTACATGAGCTTCTGCATACTTTTAAAAGATTATTTTAACTTTACATACATATGTGCTTCATGTTAAATTGATTAGTGCTTGCTCCTCGAATGATGTATTTTTAGAATGATGTATTTTATATATACACATGCATATATATTTTTTATATATGTTTTTGAATGAATTTTAGGACTTGTACCTTTAAATTAGAATTTGATTTGTCATGTGACTAGAATTTAATAGTTAAATATGGTGTCTCAAGTATTCACTTTTTATGTTACACCTGAAGAAGCATTTGGTGAAAGAACTTGTGTGTTTATTAAAAGACTGTTTGTGAACCTGGAACTTTGCCTACGTTGGTTGTTTTTTGTACTAGGATTTCTGTTTATTTGCAACGGAGGTACCTGGGGAGTAGTGGCCATTGTTCTTTCAGATGTTTGAGAAACAGCAATAGTTTGAGCCTCACACGTCTGTCCATTTCTGTGTAACTGTTTGCATTATATTGTATGATTGACATATATATAATATCTCTATACTACTGCTGCCAATTGGCCTGGGTCATAGCTGAAAAAAGTCTCTGTACCAACTCAGCCACCAGGTTAACATATTGAATAAATAGGTAACTAACTTTTTTTCAGACTGTTTGTCTTTTTGTTTCTCCTCATTATCTGTGGCGTTCACTTTATGCAAGGTTATTTCTTGGTTAATATTTAATATCATTGTTTTGAATTGTTTTTTTTTTTCACTGACTTTCCAGTCATCTGAAATAATCATTCCAAGAGACCTTTCTCTTTTCTGTTGCTAAATTTACTTCATCATAATTAAGCATTGGCTCCACAAAGGTTCCCTTCTGCAGTACATTACTTAAGATCTGTCTGTACAGAATCAATATTGTTGCAAATTAGACCATTGCTGCAATGTAAACATGCACCACTGGCAACTCTCCACTCTGCAGTAAGACCTTACATGACCTGTAAATGGATGCACTCTTGCTTCCTTTCTGTAGTCTGAGAAATTAGATTTAGTCCAAATACTAGGCTTGGTGCAAGCCATGCAAGAGCGACAGCAATACCACATTAATGACTGAGAGTAGAGTTACTTTGATAGTGACTTTATAGAGAACATAGACTGATATAATGGCTGAGAAACTTAATGCACTGAAAAGAAGGAAGAGATCATCCAGAAAGCTTATGAAAATGCATTTCATTGATAACGTTCTGAAGAAATTAAGTTGTGACTGCAATCTGTATGCATTTTACTTTCACAGACATGCATCATGATACTAAACTGCTAGCTTGCAAAATGCTTAACGTAACATGTATCTGCAGTAATATCAAGAAACCTAAGAACTTGGCAACAATGGGCTTCTGCCATTTGCTCTGCTGTGATATTGGAAAAAGGTAAATGCTTATTTTCAACTGTTTCTGCAGTTCTGTTTTACTGTATATCTGTGTAATCTGAGCAACTGTTTTTTTGTCCCACCCACCCGACCAGCTGCTGTGGTAGTCTTAAGTCTTGGTGGCTTTGAGTTGCCCACCGCTAGTATAAGGTTGATACTGGACACTCCCCCCAGTCACATAACATCAGCTCATTCTACTATTTATAGTGAGAACTTAATAAAGGCCCACCCCTTTAGCTTCTGAACCTTGAATTATCTCATTATCTTCTGTCTCTTCACTTTCTGCTAACAAAAAAAAAAAAAAAAAAAAAACCTGTAACTCTTTTTACTTCATTTTGCTGTTTGCACTTAGGAGTTCAACTGCATTTAGTTTGCCGTATTTATTACGCTGGTTTATTTGTGCTGTCTGTTACTGTTGTGACTTGTGAGCTATTGTTTCAAAGCAATCTACTGATTAACTATATTTCATTGCTATCTATTGCAATTCATTAGTTTAACTGCATTTTACTGCATTTCATTGCTCTTTAACTGTAATTTTTCATACTGCGAGTTCTATTCTTTTGACTATAAGTGATTAATCTGTGCCTCATTGTGAGTTTTTTCTTACTGAGTTCTTAACCTTAAAATTGAGTAGCATAGTCTAGATAAAGGTCTGCTGCATCCAGAGTTTCAGCTGCACTGTTTTTAACCCTTTTTGAGACATTCCAGCTACAAGTTTTCCCTTAGTAGCACTTGTGTTATCATCTAGTAGTACTTCTCGTAGACCTTCCTCCCTTTACCCTCTTAGCTCTTTCCATTTCTGACAAATATGGATGGACAATTTCCTAAATTTTTTCCTGCCAGTCTGGTCAATATGGGCATCCTGAGACAGTATAATAACTGCCTCATGTACACGGACAACCATCTACTACTACCACCTAGGAACACAATTTGTGAGAGATGCAATTACATCAAGCACCTAGTGTCATTGCTCTCTCCCCCACATACCAGTATATCTGGCACTGAGAAGGTTGGCAACATGAACACCACACCTCAAATACCACCCACACCTACACAACACACTCCCACATATGCGGAGGCCCTCAACAAAAGCATACCAAAACAAAAGACACCTCCGAGCCATAAATGCACACAAACTCCACTGCCCACCACACCACACATAGTCCACACATTTGTGTCTCACAGCCACTAGGTCCTAAACATAAACCCAACATATGAGTCATTGGAGACTTCATTATGAGACACATAGATGTGCCCCTCACCAGGCTGGATAAAGAGAAAGTCACGGTTAGCTGTTTGTCGGGTGCCAGAATCTGCCACATCACCAATGCCTCAAATCTCTCAATAGGTACTGTAATGACTCTGTCATAGTCCATGCTGGAGTGAATGACTTGAGATGTACCTCCCTGAACTATATGAAGAGAGACGTGATCGAGCTCACTCAGTATGTATCTCAGCCAGGTATGTCCCTAGCCTTAAGCAGCATTCTACCATCACCCAGAATGATGCCTCAATACAAACAGAAAATGACTGACTTTAACAACTGGCTTAATTTCTGGTGTCATTCAAAGGAGATCCAGTACCTGACAGCCTGGATGACATGACTGACAAGCTACAATGCTTTTCCAGAGATGGCCTGCATCTGTCTCCCTTGGGCTTCAGGCTCCTGGCAAAGGCTCTTGCCTCCCCCATAGTGCCTTTTGTAGGCAATGCCATGAGGTCAAAACTACCAACATGAAAATTTCATCAAAATGTGAATTAAAGACTATGCTGCTAAATGCTAGGAGTCTAAACATGAAACTGTACTCATTGCAAACATTCTTAACCTTGAAAGAAGCTGACATTTGTGCAGGCATAAAAATCAGGTTTAAAGCTACGAAGGGCACCCCAGCCATACCAGGGTATTCATCCTAACATTCATTCAGACCCCAAGCCGTGGGCAGCAAAACAAAAGGAGGTGGAGCTGCAATATATATAAAAGACATACACACCTCTAGGCTAGTCAAACATTATGACGCACAGAAAATACTCCAGGTGCAGTTAACAACTGACAAGACCCCTATTCAAATCATAGCTAGCTACAGGCCTCCGACTCTTACTAAAGATGCCCACTCCACCTAACTGGACTTCTTCGAATCTATCAAGATTCAACCCTTTACCCTGATCCTGGGTGACTTTAACTATCCAACCATAGATAGGAAGAAATACTCATGCCAAAGCACAAATGCCCAGAAATTCCTTGATTTTGTTAATGCAAATGCCTTGGACTGGTTGGCTGACACCCCCACAAGAGATGAAAATATCTTGGACTTGGTATTAACCAACATGAGTAACCACTGCAGCATCCCTACAGTGTCATCATCCCTAGTAAGATCCAACCACAAAGCAGTCACTTTCAAAGTCAGCATCTCCCCTGACCCGCCCCCCCCCCACCCTAGCTAGGGTCAAACAAAAAAAGTCTCCAAAGCTCATTACAACCTCCTGAGAGAAGGTATAAACAGCTTCACTGCCTCCTTCCTCTCCAGAAACTGGCACATATGTCCAAACTTACACCAAAGTACTATATGAGCATTTATATAGCTGCATGGAATCAGGAATACCAGACAGGACAAAATCCTCCTCCTCAAGGAAGAGTAAACCTGTCTGGTGGACATCTACAATAAATAAACTCTATAATAAAAGGAAAAAAAAATGTTGTCCAGGACCAAGAAGGTGCAGGTGTCTAATTGGAGGCAATCTCTCCTTAGCCTGAACAAGCAAATAAGAGCACTAGTGAAATCCTCCAAAGCAAACTTCGAGTCCACATCTACTAAAGACTATCATAAGACTTTCTTCACATATGTCCACAATCTCAGGGGAAGCACCAAGATCTGCTCAGAACTGGTGGTCAAGGACACCACATACACAAACCCTGTAGATATAGCCAACCTGCTGGCAGACAGGTTCAGTGAAAACTTCACTCCTCTGTCAGCCCATCAGTAAAACAGGACATCCCCAGTACCTGCCCCCTCCCCTTATCTCTAGGGAGCAAGTCATCACTGCCCTCTCAAAGGCAAAAAATACAGTCTCCATGGGACCAGATAACATCCCAGGCTATATCCTACATGAACTCAGACAGGAACTTGCAGCACCATTACGTACTCTATTCAACCAAAGCCTGAGTACCGGCTTCATCCCAGCTGAGTGGTGGACAGCTACGGTCAACCCTTTGCACAAAGGTGGAGTGTCCACTGATCCAGGAAATTATAGATCCATCAGCCTAACTAGCCTGATCTGCAAGGCCATGGAGCAGATTATCATGGACCTCATTAACAAGGATATTGGCAACCTCCAGACACTTGATCGCACACAGTTTGGTTTTGTCAAGGGGAGGTTATGCCTGTTAAATTTGGTCGACTTCTTTGAGACAGTCACCAAGGCCATAGACAAGGAGAAGACAGTGCACATCACCTTCCTTGACCTGGCCAAGTCCTTTGATACTATTCCCCACTCAGTTATAATAGATAAACTCTATCAACTAGGCAGCAATCCATATGTTACCAGATAGGTAGCAAACTGGCTCACTGATAGAACCCACCTAGTCAAAATAGGGGCAGCCACCTCAAGTAGTAGACCCGTAACAAGTGGTGTACCCCAGGGATCAGTCTTGGGGCCTCTACTTTTTGGCATATACTTCTCAGAGGTGCAGGCCAAATCTAGTGACCTATGGCTGACCAAGTTGGCAGATGACTGCAAGCTGGGTGCTGTTATTAATTCTACTAGTAATCTGGACATCCTTCAAGAGGGTCTCGCCCAAACAAATGACTGGTGCCAAAAACATGGCCTCAAACTGAATGCCAAAATATGCATCATCATCCCTTTTGGGGAGAATGATGTCCCCACAAAATATCACATTGATAATAAGGCATTAAGCATGCAATTAGTCATGAGGGACTTGGGAACCTAGGTTGATAGCAAACTGACTTTTGACCACCATATTGCCTCCATTGTACAAAAAGCTTTCTACATGACCCACCTCATTAGTAAAGGTTATCTCATACAGGGACAAGGTGGTCATAACATCCCTGTATTCTTCCCTTATAAGACCGATTATTGAATACAATGCCCCTTTCAGAATGTACTTCACAAAGCACATGCAGCAGCTGGAGAGACCACAGAGATTCCTTACCCAGAGAATCCAGGGCCTCAAACATCTACCCTATACAGACCCCTGTCCCTCTACTCAGCCTCCTACAGACTCCTCAGAGGTGACCTCTGTCTGGCATACAAAGCAATCTCAGACCCCACTCTGATGGGACTGCTGCATATCCACAAGTCAAACTCCACTCAAGTAACCTGCATGGGAGACATCAACTTCGTCTGTGACATCAACGGGACTTGTTGGTGGGACAGATTTGTGTCCCAGAGACTCCCCCTTTTGTGGAATAGACTCCCTCTCCACATAAAGCAGAGTACCTCATTAAACCTTTTTAAGCACAACCTGGATAATCGGATGGGGAACAGAAAATACACCCGAGGAATTCCACTTATGTCCCTGCTGGACAGTGCCATAGGGTGCTGATTTGTTGGAACATGGGCTAAATTCTTGGCTAGGTTTGTAAGGGGCTCAGGGCCAATAGCCTAGTAACTTCCTATGATTTATAAATACATAAATAAATAAATAAATAAATAATACACATATAATAAATAAATAAATACATAAATACATAAATACATAAATAAGCAATTAAATAGTTAATTAATACCCGTTTGTTAACCAATAGACCCACTGGACACACATAGATCTTTTTTGGGGTGATCCAGGAGCAATGCCTGGCTATGTGACTTGTTCAAAGTCAAACAGTAGGCAAACAAAGGCTAAATGAATCAAACCCTGCATCACAGGAATTATAACTTTCAGCCTTAACAATCTGCGCCAATTGCCAACATTAAACTATATAAATTTATAAATTAACACATAAAATAAAATAAAATTAAAAAAAACCAGAGAATATTACCAAAATATGATAGGTGATATAAAAAAGGGTCTGTCACCATGCAAAAGACAGTGAAAGATAAGAGCTGAAATGTATGCCTCCACATGCAGCTCAAAAGGCCAAAAAAATGAAAAATAAAATGTTACAAATTATTTATTTTAAACTGACAAACTTTTATTTACTAAACACAGTCTTATATGAGAATTTTTTTTAAATTTTCATATGCATACTTTTTGCTTGGATCAGAATTAGTTATTTTTTGCTTATAATCTATTGCTTTCTTATTTTATCTGTCTGTAAACCAGGTAAGCTCACTGGACACATGCCTTTTCAAATGCAGCCAGTAAGCCCTGACTGAGTACGTGACTTACTCAAAGAGTCAGAATAGGCATATGTCAGTGGGAAGAATTAACCTCTGTACCCCTGGCTACATGAAGGAGCTCATTAACAACGTAGATCTTTCATCCTCTATGCTAGCTACAGTTCATAGGTTCATAGGTTCATAGGTTCATACTAGGCTATTTGCCCTAGGGCATTTATAAACCTAGCCAGAGGGTGTTTGGCTTTCGCCACCCATTTTAAATTAATTTTGCTATGCCCTTTTTCGAGGTTAGTATATTGTGCCTCTGTCTAACAGTGACACAGAAGTGATACCTGGGGTAAACCTACAATCTCCCATCCACTCATCAAGATTCCTCTTGAAGAGAGTCAATGAGGGACTCTGCCTAACCTGGACTGGGATTTTATTCCAGAGTGAAGGGAGCCTCTGGGTTATGAATCTGTCCCTCCAGCATGTCCTATTTATTTCAGTGCTGAGGTTCAAGTCTCTCGAGCGCGTAGCTCGATGGGATTTGGATTTTCTGAGGTGCAGCATGTCCATTAATTCCGGGTTGGACATGGCTTTATACGTCAGGCACAGATTGCCTCTGAGCAGGCGGTATGCCACTGAATAGAGCTGGAATTTCTTTAACCAGGCAGCATATGGCATCTGTTTGAGCCCTATGATCCTCTTGGTGAGGTACTTTTGAGGTCTTTCCAGTTGCTGCAGGTGTCTGGTAAGGTACATCCCAAAAGGGGCATTGTACTCAATTATGGGCCTGATGAGGGATGAGTAAAGAGGCACGATGACCTCCCCTGATCTAGATGTGAATCCCTTCATGATTAGGTGGGCTATATAAAATGTTTTTCTAACCACTTTGGCCACGTGGTTGTCAAATGAGAGATTGCTATCAACTTGGGTCCCCAGGTCCCTAATTACTTCTTATGTACTTAATGGATTACCACCTATGTGGTAATTTGTGGGTACTTTGTTTTTGCCAAAGGGGATGACTATACACTTTTTGGCGTTTAGCTTGAGGCCATGGCTCTGGCACCAGTTGTCTGTTTCTATGAGGCCCTTTTGGAGGATGCTTGTGTCGGCTGGAGAGTCGATTATGGTGCCCAGTTTGCAGTCATCTGCGAACTTAGTCAGTCACAGTCCTTCTGTGTTGGCCTGTACCTCCGAGAAATATATACCGAACAAGAGAGGTCCCAGGACTGAGCCTTGTGGGATGCCACTTGTAACTGGTTTGGAGTCTGACATGGCTCCAGCAATTCTAACCATGTGGGTTCTGTCCTTGAGCCAGTTTGCAACCCATCTAGTGACATAGGGGTTTATATTTAAGCTGGTGAGCTTATCTATAATGCCCGAGTGGGGTATTGTATCAAAGGCTTTTGCGAGGTCCAGATAGGCTGTGTGGACCACCTACCCCTCGTCAATGGCCTTGGTGACTGTTTCAAAGAAATCAACCAGGTTTAAGAGGCAGCATCTGCCCTTAACAAAGCCGAACTGGGTAGGATCCAGTGTCTGTAGGTCCCCAATATCTTTATTTATGAGGTCCATGATGATCCTTTCCATAGCTTTGCAGACCAAGCTAGTCAGGCTTATGGGGCGATAGTTTCCAGGATCCGTTGAGGCACCACTTTTGTGGAGAGGGACCACTGTTGCTGTACGCCACTCTTTGGGTACATATCCTGTAGTAAGGCTGAGATTGAACAGTAGTTTTATGTTTGGGTTTAGCTATTCTTGGAGTTCATGTAGGATGCAGCCCGGGACACCGTCTGGTCCCATTGATGCTGTGTTTTTTGCTTTGGAGAGGGCAGCTCTTACCTGAGCATCTGAGATGTCAGGGGGGCAGCACTCTGCTGGGATAAATATTTGCCCTTTTGGTGGGGAGGGGGGGAGATGTTTGCACTGAACCTGTCAGCTAGGATGTTGGCAGTGTCTGTGGGTCTGGTGTATTTTTTGTCATTTTGGACTAATTCTGAGCATATCTGGGAATTCCCACCCAGGTTCCTAACATAACTAAAGAAAGCCTTGTGATTATCCTTAGTGTCCTGTGCAATTTTTCTCTCGAAGCTGGCCTTAGACGATTTTATGAGTGCCTGTAGTTTTTTGCTAATACTGATCAGAGATGCCTTCCCTTTTTGGGATTTTGCTGTATCATGTAGTAGCTTCCTCCTTCTATTGTATAGTTTGTTTATGGCTGGGGTCCACCAGACAGGACGTCTGCCTTTGGAGGATTGGGTCTTGGTTTTATTTGGGATTGCATGATCCATGCATTCTTGAAGGTGTTCACAGAATGCGTTTATAAAGGATTCTGCGGTCTGGGCCGTATTTTCCACAGGCCCGGGGGCTTTGAAGGATTCCACCTCGGTTTTGAGGAGTGTGAAATTTGCTTTAGAGAAGTTTTTCACTGTGGTTTTCAGGGCAGGGGTGGAGTCAGGATGTGAATATCCAGTGAGATTAGTTTATGGTCTGATCTTTCCAGTGAGGGATACACTTCTGGTCTGGAGCACAGAGTCCCCATGTTGGTGATGATCAGGTCCAGTATGTTTTCCCCTCTTGTGGGAGTGGTAACAAGTTGTTCCATAGCATTTGAGTTTATAAATTCTAGGAACCTTTGGGCTAGGGTGTTGGAGCTAGAGTAATGCTCCCAGTCTATGTTTGGGTAGTTGAAGTCACCCAATATAATGGTGTTTGGAGAGACCTTCATATTTTCCAGTGTTCTCAGGAAGGCCGAGTGGGGTTCCTGGGTTTGGGAGGGTGGTCTGTAGCAGGCTATAAACTGGAAGGCAGTTTTACCCACTGTTAGTTGCACATGGATAGTCTCTGATGCTTCGTGCTGTGCCACCAACCTGGAGGTGTGGGTATCTTTGGCGAATATTGATACTCCCCCTCCTTTTGTGGTATGGTCCAAGTTTTGGGGCCAAAAAGCATGATATGAGGTATAACCTGGTAGTGCTGGGGTGCTCTCGGGAGCCTTGAACCAGGTTTCTGTTACTGCACAGATATCGATGTTCTCCATGCTAAGGAGAGTTTCGAGTGCGTGCATCTTGAGGTTTAGACTTCTGGCATTGAGTAGCATTACTCTTAGTTTCTTATCCCTTGTGATACCTATGGAGGTGGGTTTGTCTTTTGAGCCTTGCCTAAAAAAGGCACTATGGGGGTAGCAAGAGCCTTTGTCAATATCCGAATGCCCAGGGGTGACAGGTGCAAGCCATCCCTAGCGAAGCATCGTGGCTTGTCGAGCATGTCATCCCAGGCTGACAGGCATCGGATCCCCTTTGAATGACACCAATACTTAAGCCAATTGTTGAAATTGATCATCTTGTCTTCATATTGTGGCATCATTCTTGGTGAGGGTAAGATGCTACTCAAGGTCAGGGTCATACCGGCCTGGGCTACATGCTCAGAGAGCTCCTCTATGTCTCTTTTCATGTAGTCCAGGGAGGTACATCTCAGGTCATTCACACCAGCATGGACAATGACTGAGTCATATTTGTACTTGCCTTGGAGTGACCTGAGTGCTTGTGTTATGTGGCGGATCCTAGCGCCCGACAGGCAGCTCACCATGACCTTCTCCTTGTTCAGCCTGGTGAGCGGGGCGTCAGTGTGCCTGACGATAGAGTCACCTATTACAAGTGTATCAGTTGTGTTGTTTAGCCTTAAGGGCTGTGACTGTTTGGCACACTGGCTTTGTGAGCTATGTGTTGCATGTGTTTTGTTTTGGGGTAGCGGTTGCTTGGGTGTCTGCTTTGGAGGTCTCTGCTGCTTAGGCAGATTTTTATTTAGAGCCTCCGAGTATGTTTTTGTGTGTTTATGTGTTTGGTTTGCTGTCGTGGTAGGTCTATGTGAGACTGGAATTGTAGTGAGTATGGTTTCCTTCTCCTCCTGACTGGTTTTGCCAGTACTGAGTTGAGAGAGCTTAGCCTCCAGTATGGCTATATGGTTGCATCTCTCACATGTGTTGGAATTTGTTGGGAGGAGGAGAGGGTTGTCTGTGTACATGAGGCAGTTGTAACATTGCTTCAAGATTCCCAGATTCACCAGATGGACCGGAGAGGAGATTGACAACTGACCTTTGGACATGCTAGAATAGTATTGGGAATTCCTTTATAATTGAAAAAAAAGGGCCAGTGGGGAACAAGGTACTCAAGGGAAGTTTGTGAGGGTGTAGTGCTTTTAATATTTTAGTGCTGACTTATATAATTGCTTTAGTGAGCAAGTGCCAGGTAACTTAAATGCAATGTGTTTCAGGTAACTTAAATGCAAAAACGACAAACAGTAACTTTCTTTCAAGTGAAACAGGTTACTGTCGTTTAAGCTGTACTGTCTTTTCCAGTCAAGAATAAACAAATCAGTCAAAGGCCAAAGTTCATCTGAAAGTTACCCTTGCTATCTCAGTATAGCTAGATTCTCTTTTCTTTATGTTTGTACCACCATAGGACCAAGCCTATTGGCACCTCCACCAGCACCCAACCAACCCATTTGTCCCATGCTCACAGGATCCAGGGATTTCCTGGCAGACAAGAGCCCTATGGCCAATTGGCCAATTTTTTCCTGCCCAAAAATCCCCCATAAGCTCAGACACTGGCATCAAAAGTTGGGCGGTAGGAAGCCAGCTAACCTTACTGCTCTTGCAGTGTTGCTTACCCTCTCTCCTGTGGTGGCTGTTCTGAGCTCCTTTATAGCTGCCCCTCAAAGGTTCCCCATTGTTTAAAGTGTGGTTGCACAGTTAGTGTAGGTTCAGTAGATGTGGTGTTCCACAGGGTAGACACCTAGTGCTTATGTTATGTGTTACCCATGTGGCCAGCCAAAGCTACCTCCCTTTCAACAGGATGGTTGAGGATGCAGTGGCTGTGCAATTCCCATTTTCTCCTGCCAGCTCCTACAGATGCCTATGCTGCTATTCAGACTCAAGTCACATGCAAAGTAGTCAGGGCTTTATCCTTTTACGTCACAGAGAAGCTCAGTTTGTATAGATTCTGAGAGTATATTCTCTCCTTGTTACAAAATAAGAAAATGGAAAAACTATAAAAATTACAGGATGCAAACACAGCAAGCCTTCTGGATAGCTTAAAATATACTCCCTTAGCTCTTTTGCTACTTCCATTTATCTCCAGCATTCCCAAGTTAACAACTGATCTGTTCCACTTCAGCACTTGCATGCTGCCTGGTTTATGCTACTCAGGTAGAGCACAACAAATTTCAAAGAGGAGGCATGTATACTCCTTAGCCAAAATGACAGTAATGTGAGTATATGGTACAGGAGAGGGATATCAGTGGTGGTTACAAGACATGGTGCCACCCAAGGGACCCTCTTTTATTCTGTAGATTTTTTTCCTCTTTAATATACCCAGTTTTTATGAGTTGGATTTGCAGCTGATATTCACACACATGCAGTTCAAATATCCATTATGTTCCCTACTTTGTAATGAAAAAGCAATAACTATGACCAGCATCTATCAAGTGTCCATTATAGTTATATCTCATAACCCAACTAATCAACCTCCCAGCGAAGGACAGCTGCCCATGACGTGCTTAATTTTTCTTTCATCAGCAAGCCCTTCAATAGTCTGTGTCGATCCTTGAACCCAGACTGTGATTGTCACACCCAGACACCTTCCTTCTGCATCGCTGAGCTAGGATGTGTGGCTAAGAAAATTATATAAATGAGTAAACAAATGCATTTCTAGTTAAGACTAGGAATTCTGCAAAATATATACATCAATACAAAAATGCAACTACATTGTTGACATGGGCCACAACAAACTGGATATGAAGTTTCATCTTGGTGTGCGTGTAGAGGGGATATAACTGTTATCATCAAAGCAAAAGGATCAGGGATCACATCTGGAATGGACCACAAGGAGCAGAGAGAGACAGAGAGACACACACACACACACACACACACACACACACACACACACACACACACACACACACACACACACACACACACACACACACATGGCAGTGACAGTAGCAAACACTTGTTTTAACATTCTACATTGAAAAGCAATTTCTTCAAGGTGCTATAGAAATGAAAAGAAAACATCATAAAAATAAATGTTAAGGATGCAAGTCAAAGATTATCTAATTTGCAATTAACTGAGTTTTATATTTAGCAATGATGCTGATAAAAAGGCATTTATTTTAGAAAGTATATTAGTAAAGAATGTGATGAGATAGTTTATTTGATTCCCAGTAAGTTTAGTAAGAATGTTCCCTGTGGATTGTTAATGACTGTATACACACACACACACACACACACACACACACACACACACA